>NW_004524670.1:3372523-3376193 GCF_000260255.1 Octodon degus
TTTTTTTTTTTTTTTTGTAGTTTAGGGAAGGTTCTACAGGGTGTTCAGGGTCTCACTACTACATCAGACTCATAGTGATCCACCTGCTTACAGCTTCCTAAGAGCTGGCATTCCAGGCATGCAACACCACACCCTCTCAATTGTTGTCTCAGAGTGCCCTGGGCGTGGGGCGGACAAGGCAGGCCTGGAGATCAAACCCCTGGCCCCTGCTTGCAAGTGCTTTAATCCACTGAATTATTTGGCCAGCCCTGCATCTTCCTTCATTTTAAATAAATAAATAAAAATTTTAAATAATAAAAATTTTATTATTTTTATAAGGCAGACTCAATAAATTATAAAACAATAAATGATACAGAGAATATATTCTCAGTGCAGAGTAAGCCAAAAATTAATAGCAAAATGATCACTAGAAATTGCCATATCTTTGAAATTGAAAGTTATGTTCCTCAGTAAAGCATAAATTAAAGAAAAAATCAAAATCAAATTGAAAAAATATTTTTACTTTTATGTACAATATCTTAGAATACTATTAAAATAATAAATACATCAAATATATTTGTTTTAAATGTATGTTATAAAGGAAGAAAAACTAAAATTAATGACTCATGCATCCATAAAAAGAGAAATAAAGTTAAAGAAAATGAAAGAAAAATAAATTATCACACTATTAAAACAAACCTCCTTATTTATTGAAATAAGAGAATGGAGCTGTATATCTATCCTAACTATCTTGAGTATACAGATACAAAATGGTTGTTCATTTGTATCCCCCTTTTTTGGTTAGTTTTATCAGAGAAGCGCATTCTATTGTCATGTAAATATTGTAAGTGTGTGAAATCAGCAAAATATTCCAATATAGTCCAATAGTCCATAGTTGTATTGGGTTTTCCATAACTGTCAATGTCCGAAGTTGTTGACTTGAGCATTTTACAGCTCATCATATTAACATGTCTTTATTTTTATACTTCATTTTCATACTTTTCTGCTGGATGGCTAAGACCAAGATAAAACAAGACCTATATAACAAGAAATGTAACTTCTGTATCTGAACTTTTGTATTTAACCTGAATCTCTGTACCACAGTTTGTAGATCCTTTGTCAGTGTCAGCCATGTGGATGAGTCACAGCCATTGCTTGACCAATTTGCTTTCTGTGAAAGCCTGAGAGAATGATTTCTCTCCATGTGACTCTCCTTAGGCACAATCTACATCATCGCCCTCACTTTCCTCTGTGACCCCAAATTCTCCTTGATCAGAAAATTTGGGACACAATTGAGTTACAGGATGTTACGGTACAGATTCACCTGTTTCCTGAGTCCTCACTGACCTTAAAAGGCTAGGGCCAAAATATTAGCTGTCCTTGTAACCCTTCTTTTTCTTTAATTTTTGGTCTGCAAACCTAAGTGGTTAACCCTCCAGAAGAGAAGCTTAATGATATTATTACCCTATAACATAGGCAGTTGAGCTTAACCTCACTTTCTGTCTGAATATCAAACACCTTAGAGATAACATGGAACAGGTATGAAAAGCTAGAAAACATGACAGGAGCAAAGTCATGCATTTATATGCACAAGATGGGAAAGGTAATGGTCCTGAGAATCTTTAGCATGTTTTTGAAAATAGCAGTTAATTGGTAGGTTTCTCACCCTGACTATATATGCTGATACCTGTGAAAGAAGCAACTGCACTGAAGAAAGCAGTGTGTAAAGGTGGGGTCATGCTTGGAATGCCTGTCATTCTGGTCTTCTAATTATGTACTGCTTGTCATGACATACCAACTACAGCCATATTGTCTCTCAAGTAAAGATTTGTTTAAAAAAAAATGGGGGGGCACTAAATGAAAACATAAGACAAAAAAGTCACAGGACTGTCCTGCTATAAGGCTGTATATTGTTAGATTTCTAAATTTCCATGTAAAAATATGTAAATGCCTATTCTTATTTTTTAAAATACTTTTTATTTTTTTAATCTTTTTTCTTCATATTCTGGAGAGACTCAAAGTTTAACAAATTAATACTTGATGGTCTCACTGTTTAAAATCTGAGAAAAACATTGCTTCAGTCACATGAAATATATCCCAGATAATAGAAAAGTTACAGAGAAATAATCCCTGATTTATTTTAAATGACCTTTAATTCCAACACTGGACAAAATAAAATTATAAGAATATATTTATGAATAATGATGCAAATGATAAGTGTTAGTATATAAAACAACTCAATAATATAAAATTATTTATACTTAATAACTAGCATGTCCTAGTTAAAAGCTCGCATAACAAGCATAAAACATTATTCCTGGGGAATTATAAACTCGGAAAATTCAAACTGAATCTAAAAATGATACATTATTTTAATCTTCTCACAGAGACACAGATAACAAAACCACAGTATGGGGCAGCAAGATGGCTCAGCGGTCTAAAGCACCTATTTAGGCAAGCTTAGGCAAAGCGCAGGGACTGTGGTTTGATCCGTGGCAGCACATCCTGTGCCAGCTCTGCCCCGAGGGCAGCCAAGCCAGCCACAAAAAATAAATAAGTAAATAAATAAACATCCACAGTAAATATAACACTTAATGGAATATAATGAAAACTTCCCTTTAAAAGCAGAGAAAAATATTCTGTAGTACTAGTTTTCTGCAACATTGTTCTGATGGTTCCAGCCATTGCAACAAGCCGACAGAAAAAAATAAAAGGTAGAAAACCTGGAAAGCAGTACACAAAACTATCATTGTCAAAGACGCAAAGAAAATCTAAAAGACTACTCAAAATTATTCTAATAATAAGACCGTGCAACAAGTTTGTTGAATCAAGATCAATATTTGAAAATTAACTATTTTATATTCCAGCCACAAACAGAAGACTAAAATAATTTAAATAGGGTTTATTGGGCCGGCGAGATAGCTCAGTCATCTAAAGCACCTGCTTAGGTAAGCACGTAGGGACCATGATTGGATTCACCGCATCAAATGCCATGCCAGCCCCACCCTAAGGGCAAGCTGAGCAGGCCGATAATAAATAAATAAATAAATAAATAAATAAATAAGGTTTATTTACAGTAGATTTTTAAATATTCAAAACTTTGGTATATATCTAATAAAATGGTTCAAAATACCTTTGGGGGAAACTACAAGACTTTATTGTGAGACATGAATATCAATATGTAATGTTCTCATGAATTAATTGATTAATTCAGTATTTTAAATATAGTGCTTCTTTCTAAATTGGTCCATATATTATGGCATTTCCAAGTAAAACAACAAGTACTTATAAAGCTGGATATGCTCATTCAATTTGGTCTGAAAATGTAAACAACCAAGAATAGCCAAGACTACTTACTGGTCAATGTTAAAATCCCCTAGGAGCTCATTCCTCCATGTGTTTTCCACTTTGCCCCATGAATGTCTGCTATGGTTATTGAGTAGTTCCTTCTACAACAGGCTTCCAAATTAAATGAATCTAATTCTGGAGGTGATTTCAGGTTCTTCTCATCCAGAACAAAGAAATAAAATGAGGGGAAAAAAACTGTGGTAAAGTTTCTTTGTAAAAAAAGTAAGCACGAGGGCCAGCCAGATAGCTCAGCAGATTAAAGCACCTGCTTAGGCCCTGCCCTAAAGTTGTGCTGAGATGGTGATTGAGACTAGGCATGGTGGTGCACACCTGTAATCCCAGC
>NW_004524670.1:3376373-3410746 GCF_000260255.1 Octodon degus
GAAAGAAAGAAAGAAGAAAGAAAGAAGAAAGAAAGAAAGAAAGAAAGAAAGAAAGAAAGAAAGAAAGAAAGAAAGAAAGAAAGAAAGAAAGAGAAAGAAAGAAAAAATGAGAGAGTGGGCCAGTGAGATAGCTCAGCAGACTAAGCACCTGCTTAGGCAAGCACAGGGACTAGGGTCAGTCTGTGATTCAGTCTGGGAGTGGTGGCACATGCTTGTAATCCCAGCACTGGAGAGGCTGAAAACAGGAGGATCACTATGAGTCCAAGCTGCGTAATGAGACCTTGTTCCAAATACATGAATGAAAAAAAAAAAAGACACCAAAGAAAAAACAGGGAAGCCTACCATAAGGAAACTCATAATAGACAGAGGAAACTAGGGAGAACATCTACATGTGGGTCCAGAGAGGCAATGCTGAGATTCCATGCCTCAGGCGTGGTCATGTCTAGACTATGCTATTAAAAACCTGCTCAAATTCTCATGAGCAGTCCGTGTGCAGGACTTGGGAACTGTTCTACCCATGTGTCTAGGATCTTGTAATTAACAGCTCAGGTCTACTTCCCCAGCCAATTTAGCCACACCCTAATCTCTTAGCTCACATAATGAAATCATAGAATTATTACTTATAAAGTTATCACCATACAACATTACATTTTAGCTGGATACCTAGAAAAATTTTATTTACTTAGCAACCTCAATATTCGATCACTAGCATCTTTCTGAAATAGTCCAGTGGTAATATATTTTTAGAAAACATATACATCTTAGGATGATTTTGAAGAATTTGGTTTTGAAGATATAAACACACTTATCTGTACCGCTGGAATGGTGAGAAGTAGTATAAAGAAAAACTGATAATCTTTTTTTTTCTTCACATTAAGGCTAATTTATGTGGTTCTCCAAATATGCATGGGGCATATATTTTTAAACATCAAAACAGTTTCATATCAACATAGTCACTAACAGCATTTTAAAGTGCTCACTACAAAATTTCTATTTTTAACTAAATACTATCGCATATCTATTTTCAATATTAACTAAGATTACTCAAAATATTATTTTTATATTATTGAGTTCCCTTAGCATTGGTTTTTAAAAATTGTGATCCCAAGATATTATATATATATATATATAATAGATATAATAGATATTATATATATAATAGATATATATATCTATATATCTATATATATATCTATATATATCTATAATATATATAGATATATATTATATATAATATATAATAGATATTATTATATATATAATAGATATTATATATATATATATTATATATATTGACCATCTGTGAAGAAAAGATTTATTTTTGTATAATGTCATTAGTTTGTGACATGTATAAAATTATTTATTGAGATTATTTATTTATTTCTAGATTTATTTATTTATGTATTTGGTACAGAGTCTCACTACACAGCTCAAACTCATAGCCATCCTCCTGTTTCAGCCTCCCCAGTGCTGGGATTACAACTGTGTGCCACCACTTCCAGTTTTGGTGGCTGGCTTGCTCAGGCCAGCATGACATGTCATAATGGGGCTCAAACCTGGGTCCTTGCTCTTGCCAGGCAGGTCCTTAGACTGCTGAGCTATCTCCCCAGCCTGAGATTCTTAATTTATGATGGGCAATTTGCTATCGTAAAAGTTATTACTTGATATGCATATGTAAATATATAAAGAGATATATAATTTAAACTCGTTTGAGATGTTCTAAATATTTATTTTTTGAAAAATGAGATTTAAAGACATAGGAAAATAGGGCAGATGCCACTCAGAATTTCAGTAATCACTCCTAGCATTGCTTTATAGCAAAAAAGAAGTTTTCAACTATCTTTTGAGATAAAAATCACTGAAGCAAATAAAACTTTTCTGCACAAAGATTAGGAAAGTAAACTGGTCCAAAAGAATAAACAAAAAACATCAAAACTAATGCAAGAGACAGATGCTAGATAAGATGAATATGATGAATTGCAGACAATTGGTTGTTGGGTTTTGAGAAACATGACTAGAAAACATTATTTTTTAGGGCTGTCAGAATGAAAAGAACTTATAAATGAACCATTTTCTCTTAAAGTCAGAAAAAAGTATGCCATTAACAGACAGTCAAAGAAAAATGTTACTGAATAAGAAAGCACTGATAATAGGAAATAACTCTCAAAAAATACCAATTTTTTTTAAAAGATGGAAGACCTCAAAATTAAGTAACAAAGGGAGAATTAACTTACAGAATAATAAAAAGCCAGAGCCAGGGAAGAGTGTGACATCCCATAAGGGATACATCCTTTTCTTCATTAAAGAGACCCTAAGACACAGAGAACGTACTACCCAATTTTCTGTACTACGCAAGTTGAGAGTCTGTTTTTAGAATAAACAAGTGAAGCAATTATAAAACCATGTAACACTATCAGGCAGGTAGTTGACATCAGTGGGCCTGGGGGACAATGTGGGAGTTCCAACTGCCTGCTTTGCCAGTTATAGTTAATAAACAGGCAACACATTGATGTATTATAATGGATTAGAACCCAGAGCTAAAGAAATGGGCCCTCTATTTCTGAAACAAGGCAAAAGACACTCCTGATTCCTGCAACTCACAGCCTTGTGATACTTCTAATAAGAAACATTCTTTAAGGGTGTTCCTGATTTAGGCTGAGACTTGATTCAATTAGAACTTGATCTTTATTTAATGTTTTTCCTAAATTTCTTAGAAAATTTAGGAAAAACATTAAATAAAGGGTCTTGAGGGAGCACTGACCATCTGAAAAGGAAAGATGCTCTGCGGTTCCAAAGTAACCTCTAAAAATATTGGTTCAAGGCATACTCACAGTTCCCAGACGTCCAGGAGTAAACCCCCTGTGCATACAATGATATCCAAATTTGTACTCAGGGCAGATGCTTTTGCTTTTGCACTGCCCATCTTCTCACCTGAAAGCCTAAGTCTCTATCCACTGTACAATAAATTCCACTTGTGTGTCTTCACAGTCACCTACTTTCTTGACCACATGCCTTCATCAAGGCCACACAAAGATCCAGGAGGTTGGCAGGAGCAGATTCCTCCCAGCATTGGACCCTGGCTTCCCGGCACCCACCTCCTTTTCATGAGTGTGTTTTCATGGCTTCCTTGATTCTCTGAATTGATGCAAATGTTTATTTGTCAAACAAATGCATTAACAGTGGTCCACATCCTCCTCATTCCCCGGATGTGGCACTGTGGGACTTCTGGCTATTCTACAAAATCAGAAAGACCAAGACATGGAGGGAGAGAAGAAAGGAAGGTAAGTAGTTACCGTATATATATTACAGTGTGATGTTGCCATATGATTCTGTGCAGATCACCAATAATTAAATGAAATAATTTGCATATTTTTCAGTTAGTTCTATCCTCCTAGAGGAAAGAATAACAGAAATTGTTTTCCTTTCCATCATAATACTGATTTCTGTGGTTGTGTTTTTCATAATGCTAACAATAGTCTTCATCCAACAGTAACTCTTCGCAGACTATAGCAATATCGCTTCTGTGTTCTGTTTAATGTCCAAGCATTAAATTTTTATGAATGACTGCAAATAGATAACAAATGCTGCGCAAGCCCCAGTTGCTATTATTCAGCAGTATTTGCTCTGCAGCAGTTTTCTGAGCTCTGCAAACACAACTTCCATCTGGCAGCTGGCTGTGTTTTCCATTTTTTTTCTAAGAAAGCCCTTAGGCAATAGCATTTTATATATCTTGCTGTTCAAAGTTAAGTGAATAGCCTATCAAATCTTCTAAAGGAGGCTTAGTGATCAATATTATTAATGAATTACAGAAAAATTATGTAAGTATATTTTAATATTTCACACTTATTAAAATAGTACATGAGAAAACTTCTTAAACAAGAAGTATGGGTTTTGTCAAAAAAATTATTTTTTCTACTTAGCATGAATGATGCATAGTTGGCTGTTGCCTCCCAGCCCTGTAGCTCAGCCATCACAAGTGAGCCTGCACCTCCAAGCTCAGTGATAACCTAAGGTCAGGCTGGCAAAGAAAATCAAATGTTGACCACTGTCTCAGCCCTAGACTTTCATCTTCCTTGCTGCATGGTCAATACACAGCGTGCTATAAATGAAATTTCAATCTATTCGTGTTGGTGGAGCTGCAATCTCTCTCATTCTTTGTCACATACCACTTGATTACTTTGTGCATGGGCTTCTGCCTTAAATTCCCTGTTCACAGGAAGACAAGCTTATTTATTGATGTTATTTTATTTGCCTGTCTTATTCCAGATAACTCCGCCCTCACCAAAGCCTTATGTGCATATCTGTTGTAATTGATTGAAATAGTTCTTTCAACAAACAATGGATTAAAAGAGATTTCTTTGGCTCAACCAAATAGCTCAGCAGATTAAAATGCCTTCTTTGGCAGGCGCAGGGACCGGGGTTCAATTCTGTCATGCCAGGCCGGCCCCACCCTCGGGACACACGGAGGTAGTAATTGAGACTGGGCATGGTGGCATGCACCTGTAATCCCAGATCTTTGGAGGCTGAAAACAGGAGGATCACTACAGTCCAATCTGTGTAGTGAGACCCTGTAGACTCTGTACTAAAATACATTAAAAAACCAAACCAAGAGAGAGAGCTTGAATTTATTAAGAATAACAAGGCTTGCATGCTAAATTTTGTTCCTTTATCCATTAGTCCTGCCTCTAATGTATGACCATATGTGAAAAAGATGTAACCACTTACATACTCTGAATCTCAGTTTATGTATCAATGAAATGAGGAAGTTGGGACTTTAGCATTTTTTTAGAAAAGGAAGAGACCTTTGGCTACTGAGTTGTTCCATACCAAAAGAAGGTCCTTTCATGTTTGTGAAGGCTGTCCTTACTAATTCCTGCCCCCAGATTCACGAAGAAAACGTGCATCCCACAGTGAAAGAGAACTGTAGCCTAGTCAGATGGGGTGAATTCAGTTGCATAATGTCTATCTAAGTTGATCAAAATTCTATATTAGTTAGTGGCCTATTAAAATGACCTTTAATTCCCAGTAAGCCAATAATTCTCATGTTTTTGTTTTTCAAAAAAAATTCAAATAATGAATACATGAAGTCTATGAATCTGAGGAGGTGGTTTTATAATCAATATAATTTTCATGAAATCAACACAGTAGTTAATACAGAGTCTGATTTTATATACAATTTTAGCTTCAAAGATTTATCTATCATATTTTAAATTCTTGCTGGAGGATAAAGAAAATCTATAACTAAACAACATCCTCTACTGAGCAAATGAAAATATATTCCCTCTGGCATGTAAGAAACTGGAATTTAAGGCTGATACATTGGAAGCATTACAAACAGAGGAAATAAGCAAGGCATAAAAAATAAAATAGAAGGAATATAGTAAGATAATGTGAATAGTTTTCATCTTAATCAGATACTTCCTACAATCGGGAATGACTAACAAGAGAATTTGAGTAAAAGTTGAATTAAACTGGATTTAATAGGTTCAAATGCTATTACAAATGGAGTCTCCAGAATGCTTTTTAGAAATATTTCAATTAAAGTGTTAACTTTTTCTAACTTTTTCAACAATATAGAAATATGTATAATCCTAACCCTAATATAGTATTCCTAATCCTTTCTAGAAAAAATTATTATGAAATATAGAAGAAGGTATAGTCTCAGTTACTTTTTTCTCATTACTGGGAAAATACCTGACACCTACAATTAGGCCAGTAAAGGTTTATTTAGCTCACAGTTACTGGAGGTTTCATCCCATACTCAGCTAGCTCCAAGGCAGACTGGCCATTCATAGTGGTAGAAAATAGTAAAGAGCATAGAGAAGAGCAGCAGCCGTGATATCCAGCAAGCTTCTCTCCCCTCCTTACATTTGTTCGCAGATTATCTGCTGGGGGTTGAGGTGTGGGGGTGGGTATCACTTAAACCCATAATCCCAACATTGGATCAAGATTAATCAAAAACTCTAGAAGCTACCCCATTATTACATAAGGCTTTGGGGGAACAACTAGACACAAACCATAACAGTGTACCCCTGAGTCCCCAAAGACTTATGTACATCCCTTTATGTAAAAGGCATTTTGGTCCATCAGTAGGAGTTATAGAAGTCCTACAGTTTCAGCACTGCTGAAAAGTCCAAGTCCCAAGTCTTCTCCAAGATCTAAGGTAAACTCTTAGCTGCAAACCCCTGTACAAATGAAAAGTTAAGCACTTCCAATATTCAATGGCACAAGAAAAATAGTACCATTCCAAAAGGTACAAATAAGGAGACACAAAGCATTGGGACCAATGCAAGTTCAAACTCCAGAAGGACAAGCATTATGTCCTGTAGTTCCATATGAAACATCCAAATCACTCTGTGGTAAATTGTGAGCTCCATGTGGCTCCACCTCTATGGAACTTCTGCTGGTTGTAGTTCCCATGGATTCTTTCTCAGGCCTGCTTTCCTCCCTTCTTGCAGCTTTTCTCAGACAATTTACATTCCTGTTTTCCCAAACTTCTGAGGTTTCCACTGCATGTTAGGGTTCTCACTCTCTGCTTCACAAACTACTCTCCCAGGGCACACTGCCTGGCCTCCCAGGCCTTATGAAATCTAGGTGGAAGACTTCTTAACCTCAAAACTCTTGCATTTTGCATTACCTAAAACCAATGCCAGGTGGGTTATGCCAAGATCTGCTGCCAGCTGAAGCAGTAGCACTTTTCTTCTCTCTTGGTTGTAAGGGACATGTGCCTGGAACACTAGACACTCTGAACCTGATTCTGAGGAAAAAATTCTCTATGCCATTGCCATTCTGGAACATGGTGCTTTGCAGCTTTCTCCTCAAAGCAAAGTCCTTCACCTTTGCAGTTTTGAGGTTGTAAAGGGTGGAGACTTTCCACTCCTTGTGATGTCCTCAGGCCATCTTTTCTATTCTCCTGTTCCTTCTCAACAATAGAGACTTCTTCAGCTCTGTCTTCGCAGTCCACAGTTTTATTGAAGCTTCCTTTCTGGCCAATCTCACAAAATTTTAAATCATCCTGCTGGATTCTTTGCTCTTGATTCTCAACATAAATCTGACCTAAAGCTTCCAACAATAGCCATGCCACTGCCTCAACATTCAACTGCCTTCAAATTTCTTCTGACAAATTAACCAGATCGCTTCACTTAATCTCAGTCTCAGGCAAAGTCTCTGGACAAGAGCAAAATGCAAACAAACTTTCTTCCAAGCCATAGCATACATCACCTCGAGTCCAACAACCAGTGCAGTCCTTCTTCTCAGAAGAAACCTCCCCAGCCTGGTCTTTACAGGGAGGATTTCCTCAAACCCCATTTTAATTTTTAGGTTTTTTTTTCTTTTTAAGAGGCAACCATTATTTAGTTTTTATTTATAACCATAAACTTAACTCTGCAATCCAGCTCCAGTTGTTGTTGCTGTTATTGTTGTTGTTGTTTGGTTATTTTGCTTTGTTTTGGCTTTTAGCAAGCTCAGCCCACCCTAAAAGTGAGACTGTCACAGCATGTGATGCCAGGGATAAAACCATAGTCCCCTGTACCTGCCTAAGCTTTCCTAAACAGGTGCTTTAAATCATTGAGCTATCTCACCAGCCCCACTAGCTTCATTTAAAGGGGAAAATATGAAACCCAAAGAATTTCAATGAGTATAGAAATGATGAGGTGTTTTGAGCAGGAGGAGTGCAGGGTGCTCTGTTGACCTAAAGGAATGGCCTAGAGGTCATGATACACACAACTTACCTGCGTTAGAGTTCTCTACAGTCACTGGTGGTTACTTTCTTGCTGGTCTCATTGTTCCTGGACTTCAGTGCTCCAGGGAAGGCACAGTGTTCTCGCCCTTTTTCACCTTCCTGAATACCCTGCACTTGCCACCCAACCACCTGGTCTTGGCAGTGCACACAACCTCTCCTTAGGATCTCAATATGTAAGAATGTAAGATCTTTGAGCTTAACTTGCCTAATGACTATCTGGTTGCTCAAGGCTACCAACAGTTATTTGTGAAGTCAGTTTATGCAGATATTTGAGTAACATGAACAATAGAAGAGGAATGTCTCAAAAATAAGCTCTATAACAATGCAGCACAGAACTTGAAGCCAGACAAAGCAAAGCTGTTATTTCTCTCTACCTCATTATTTTTGTATCAGTGAAACTGATAATAGCTAGTTCATACAGTTTGGGGGATAATTTAATAAAATACCCTAAGTATATATTTGGATCATTTTCTAGTTGTAGGCAACAGCTATTACAAAGATATTTGATCATTGCTGGATTTCTTTCTTCTTCTTCTTTTTTTTTTTTTTTTTTTTTTTCGGAACTGGGGACTGAACTCAAGCGCTTGTGCTTGCCGGGGAAATGCTTATTCTACTGATTCATCCCCCTGACCCCTACTGCTAGATTTCTTAACCTGGAATTATCTATGAGGAGAGACTTTTCAACAGAACTCCCTAGAAGAAAAATCTGTCTGCTCTGTCATTCTGTAACCTCTATCCCAATTCCCCACTCACTTTAATATTGCTTGTGGGTTATTTAGCCCAATTCTATAATGATCTATGCATGCCTGTAGGCTACAACCCAACCAGTATGAGAACTGAGAACTAGCCAAAAATATATTAATATTTCTCATTTTCCAAAGTGGAATTTAGAAATAGTTCATACCTGACACGCATGATGAATGAATTTCTCAAAGTGTTCAAAACAACCAGGTACCCCTAAGAGTGTTCTGCTGAAGCTTTCTAACCTAATACCAAGCTATCAGTGTCTCTTCTGGGCTGGCCACACACTTCCCTCCCCCCATGAGCTGGGAACACTGAATTGTTCGCCTGAGCTGTTGGTCATTATTCAACCACCTTCCCAATATCCCCTCTTTTGCTTGTAAGTTCGTAATGCTACATAATGTGTCTGTCTCATTTAGAACTTTTTTTTTTGAAACATGTCTTCTTCATGTGGATTTGCATTTTGCTAGTGTCCCTGGTATTTATGATATGGATTTACAGAACCTCTCACTCCTCCCTTACCTCTGGTCTTATCTTCTTTCCTGGGTCTATGCTCAAACCCACATAAACTGGTTCTAGTTCACATCCATTTAGTTATTGGCTTTCTATCCTTGGAAGAGCTGTGAGTATCAATAATACAGCCCAGACCTGCAGTTTAAGACACTCTTGGTTGCTTTATAAAGGCTCATTTAGCATAAAACTCCTGTAGTCAGGAAAGTTAATTTGTGGCTTCTGCTTATTATGAAGTTGTTAGATAAAGTTTGCTTAGATTAACAAATTGGCTTTCTACTGAATTAAACTCTTCATTTCTACCTTATGGTCCAGATACAACAAATAAAAGATTTTAAATGAAAAGAAACAGTTTTTTCACAGATGGCACAAGAATTCACTCCAGATTCTGTAAGAGGGAGTCCTGTACTCTACAATATGGCTTGGGAAGGAGAGAACACATTCTGAACCAATGAAGAAGGAATGTCTGATTATTTGCATCTAGAAAAACAAAAATCCCAAAAGTATGTAATGTATGACTTATGGTTTGAGTCTACTTGCCCCCTAAAGCCTCATGCAGTCATAGGGCACACTTCTAGATTATGCGATTAATTTATGATATACTGGGATTATGGGTGTGAGTGCTGCTGGGATTATGCATGTGAGTACTACACCCAGCCTGGGGGCAGATAGCCTGAATGCAACTTAAGGGAGAGAGACCTGCTTTCTGTAGCCATTGTTGTTACTCCTCCCATCTGCTCTCTGTTCTTTGCCACCGCCATGAACTGCTGCCCTCTGCCTTGGAGCCAGCTGAGTATGGACTGAAAACTCCATTAACTGTGAGCTAAATAAACTTTCCTTCCTTCATTTTTGGTGTTGGGTATTTGTCCCAACAATGAGAGAAGAGTAAATGAGACAATGACATTATAAAAAATTACAGAAAAAGAATTACAGAAAAGACTAAGAATAACTCATAATTAATTGCTGCATGCATTAATCAGCATCTTTTACAGTCAGACTCTAAAAGTCTCAGCCTCATCAATTCCCAAAGGTTGTTCTACAGATCTAGGATATGACTAACCATCTCTGCAAAGAGGTCCTCTGCTAAATCAGGAATTAAATGATTAGTCACATCCTGTATTCATCTCTTTTATCTGCTAATTCTCAGCACCTTCTTTTTCTGCATTTGTAGCAGAAATCATGTCTGTTGGGATCAACAAAGAGTGTCCACCTACTCCAATGATGACAAGAACAATGCACATTTTCCCCTTGTACCCTTTTCCCTTTACACATTTGTTGGGAGCCACAGAAATTTGTCAAATGTGTGAGAGTAACACCAGGTCTCAATGCCTAAAGCAGTCAATCTACCCCAGTCCTGAGAGAAGCATCCTGACTGGTTAATGTCAGCTATTAGTCACTAGGCAACCTTGTGTCACAGGATACTAACTTTGCAAAGGTATGAATAAATACCCCTACTATTGTGCCAAGGGTCATTTCATCAACTAGGCAGATGGGCCACCACCTAAGTCAGCTCTTGTCTTCTTGTCTTTCGCTTCCTCATTCCTGCCATGGTTTCTCCCTAGGGTACAATGGGTCACATCAAGTGATCAAGACCAATGGATCCTTATACATTTTCTTCTTTCTTAGATATAGCCTACATTGTTTTCTTAATCCTTTTTGTCTCTTTTTGTCATCTCTACTTTCTCCTCCACCTGTCTTCTGTTTCTTTCCTTGATTTTTTTTTTAATTTTCATCAATACCTTTCCTTTTTTTCTATTTATTTTTCCTTCTTTCTGATTAACAGCAAAGGTCTATATCAGTCTTTAGCATACAACTTTGGAGCAAGTATTTGAGATCTTTAAAGGACCAAAATGTGAGCAATTTACTATCACCAGAAATATTAGAAATCTTTTATCAATAAGTAGTGTATCAATAAACATCTATTAACACCTCCAAAGAACCATGATAGTTAAACAAAATCAGTTCATTAGCTTTCCTCTCTACCTTGTACTTTCCAGTCTCAGAAGGGGTAAGTTAAGGATGGATTGGGGCTTTGCAATTCGGATCAAAATGTGAAAGTTGAGTCTTTAAAGGCAGACAACTAATTGAGGTTCAGAAAGTGTATGATGAGTCATTTAGGATTGTTTCACCAGAAATTCAAGTATCTTAATTATTAAGGCTAATTTGTGAACTTGCTTGGCTTAGGAGCTGCCTAGGAACCAAGGAAAATACACTTCAGGCTGTGTCTGAGTGGTCACAGAGATGTAATTCTGGCCACTGTATGTGGTGCCTGGCCCCTTCCACTCTCCTTCTCTGTTATGCTTCCTGGAGACATGAACCAAGCAGTTCTGCCCTACAGTCCCCTTTCATCAGAAGGTTCCTTCCCTGGACACAACTAATCACAGGCTAAACACACTGAAACCATAAGCCAAAACAAACTCTCCCTGCTCTAACTTGCATATCTTAAGTACTTAGTCCCAAGGATGAAAAGCTAACTAATCCATTCTATTCATAAGCCGCGTGTCCAGGTGACTAAACAGTTGTCTGAATTATTTACCAAGACAAAATAATCTGCAAATATTACTTGAAGCCAAAAAAAAAAAAAAGATGTGGAACCATATACAGGTTTGTAGGATTATCAATCTGGGTAAGAAGTTAAATTACAGCAGCACAGGGGTCTCAGGTCTCAGTCCCACTGCCATAGCTAAAATATGTGAAAGCAGTGTTCTCACTCTTTGAACACATAGTGGTTTTTTGGTTCTTTGTTTTTTGTTTGTTTTGTTTTGTTTTGTTTTGTTTTGTTTTTGGTGGAACTGGGGATTGAACTAAGGCCCTTGCGCTTGCCAGGGAAGTGCTTATTCCACTGAGCCATCTCCCCGGCCCCACACATACTGGTTTTATTTTTTTTTAATTTATTTATATGTGTGTGTGTGTGTGTGTGTGTGTGTGGCCAGCTCAGCCCACCAGGGGGCGGGGCTGGCTGGCATGTGGTGCTGGGGGATTGAACCGCAGTCCCTGTGCTTTGCTAAGCTTGTTCTAAGTAGGTGCTTTAGACCACTGAGCCATCTCACCAGCCCCCATACTGGCTTTAGAACAACACAAAAGACAGTGGCTTTCACCAAAATGTTGAATATAGTTTTTCATGATAAACTCTACAGATGATACCAGTTTTAGGATCTATCAGTGGTGTAGGAAATCAGTTGGAGCCAAAAGAAATGGAGAGAAGACCGGATTAATATAGCTGCAGAGGACTCATGAGCTTAGTCCTTCTCTAAGTGAGTCTGGAAACTTCTCACCCAGACAGGGCACCTCAGGGGATCTGTTGCCTACTCTATCGCAGTTTGCCAGAACTTATGGGGCGACACACTTCCTTAGGCTCTGTTCTTTGTTCCTTGCTCCCTCAGGACAGCAAACGTCAGTCTCATATTGCTACAAACCAGTTCATCAGGAGAGGTACACTACCCCATTTGAAAATTGCACTCAGGACACTTTGTGCTTGCCAGGCAAATGTTGTAGCACTAAACTGTATCATTGGCTGGTAATAAGTTTACATTCTACTGTCTAAAGACCGAAAATGAAAGTATACAAATTAGGAGCTTATTCTTTTATAGTAATAATCTCAGCTAATGTGCTGGAAAGTTCTATACTTTTTATGGAATGTTTTCCATTCCATAAAAGATGAAAATTAAGAACTAGAAGGAATAAAATAAACTTGGGAAGGAGAGTTAATATCATAGCAGACACAATCAAAATTCAAATTTATCCAAAAAATGTAAATCCATGAGAAATTTAATAAAAATAAGGTTTAGTCTGTACCAACCAAAATAAAATTAAATTGGATTCTAGGAGATTATGACTTGTTAGTTTAAGAGAGGAAGATTTACATTATTTAGTAGATCACAAATTTTATATAATCTAATCATGGGTGAAAGTCAGATTAAGTTATCTGAGCATGAGTTCTGTTTTCAAAGCATAATAGGAAGTTTTTGGGAATTTATGCACATTACATTTTATGAGAAACATTAGTAAATCAAATTAATTCAGAAGACAATAATCCAGATGATGAAGGGTATAGGTAGGAACTACTATAGTTGTACTGCATGAAAAATTACTAAAGTAACCAAAGACTGCAAAGAGAGAAATGAAAGCTAATGAGAGATTGTTGTCTTCAAAAGTATTTTAGGATTATTGCTTTAAAATGAAAGTTTGACATCAGGCCAGTCTTGCTTCACAGCCCAGCAACCTCTGTGTCACCTCACATCTCATTAGAAATGCAGAATCCCAGGTTCCACCTAGGCTGGAACTACTAGAATCTGCATTTTAAGAGATTCCAGGTGGTTTTCACATGCACACTCAAGTGTAAGACATAGAAAGGCATTGTCCAAACATTACCAAAGCCAATAATCATCTGCTATGAGATAAACTGCAAATACCAAGCCCAAGCTCAGTATTATGGTTTGTATCCAGAAGTTCTCCAAAAAGCCTCATGTGATCATAACCAGGGCTTTTAGAAGATTATTAGACAATAGAGGCCAGCGGCAGACTTGCTGTTAGGGAGTGGGGTCTGGACAGAGAAGGCAGTCACTATGGGTGTGGCCTCCAAGGAGTTTCTTCCCTCCCTGTCCTGCTTGTGGCTCTCTTCCAGGCTGCTTTGCCATGAGCCACTCCCCTGCACTCTACTATGTCACCAACTGCAGACCGAAAAGTGAGGCAATGAACTGCTCCTTCTTAAAGCTGTGGGTGTTAGATATTTTATATCAGCAACAAGGAAAGGAACTGAGATACTCACTTTCTGGTTCAAATTTTCCAGGGGAAATGGCCAGGTAATCACTAAGAAAGTCCCTCAAGTATACTACATGACACCAATTCACAGAACTAGATATACTACTAAAATCAGCTAGATTTTGATGATAGGTCTAGAACTTAATCTTATTGAAAGGATGAGCTGGCTCTGGAGGTAAAGCACCCTAGCAGAGCACTGTGACCCTCTGTTAGGAATGACAAAGAATGGAAAGGTGTCTTCAGAGGGAAATAAAGCTAGATGATTCTGTGTTTCCTTCCAAATAGAAAACATAGATTCTTCTAAATCTGGCTGTGCTTTCTCAAGCCAGTTTGTAGAGATACTTACTAATAAAAGCCAGAGGCAAATCCAAGAATAAAACTTTGCCCCCACTTCTGTGTTCTATTCCCACTGCTGCCTTTCCTGAGTGTGTGCTGGTAACTCAAGTAAACTGTGATCCTAATGGCAGCAAGAACTGAAAATAGGTCCACTGGTTCCAGGAAGTAATTAAGGTTTTTTGTTTTTTTTTTCTACTGAGCTCAGCTTGAATTAACTTCAAGGAAACTTGCAGCTGCCTAGATTTTTTACACCATGGCATGTCATGGTGCATAATTTGATGCTGTAATTTATTCATAGTTAATTCTTATTAAATGAAGCCTAGTGGCAGTTTTCCTGTAATAAAGAAAGTACTGCTTGTTTTATTTCCAGAAAAAAAAAATGTTCAGAGATGAAAAATTGAGACTCACCTATGATCTGTTAATATACAGGTAATTGTTATGTGGAGTTCTCAAATTGAGCAGCTACAAGGCCTCTCAAATTGAACTGCTATGAAATTCCACTCTTTTATTACTCTGGCTGTTTGAAGAAGAGATTCCATTAGAGATTTATCCTTCTGTTTCCAACTGTAGGACCAAGTTATACCACTCACTCAGGACTTCCCAGCAGATATTATAAGGAAATCAGACATCCATCATTTCATTCCGTCATGTTCTCCTTTTCCATATATTAAAGTTATCACAAAGGAGGAAATAGTCACTCTGTGTAAGAAGGAAGAATGAAACAAAGCAAAGAGAATCTGACGGGAGTGGAAATTGGTTTTGCCAGTCTGAGGCTCACACCGTGAATGAGTGACCAATTTCTTGGTGTTAGTATGCATCATTTGAGTGAGAATAAGACTTGTGTTAGGAGTGTTGCTCTGAATACACAGAAATACAAAAGATGATGTGGTTTAAATCTAGATGTCAAAAAAAAAGTGCTACCTAGTATCCCACATACTCACAATGACATCTCTCAGAAGTGTGTACAGTTTTCTTCCCATTTTGCAGAAAATGAAAATAAAGGCATGAACATGTTAAATACTTGTTCCAGAGTCACATGAGTTAAAAATGAAATTCCAATTCATGGCAACATTTCCACTTCACCAATGTTGTATTTTTGCACATTGCACATACCTGAAAAAAAGAATTTTTGTTGTTTTTTTGTTTGTTTGTTTTCAATTGGTTTATAAGTCAGTTGACAGAGGCCAGGAGGATCCATGTAACTCCAGACCTCGTTTTGGGAAACACTGCTTTAAAATTTCATTTGTTCTTGATCCATGGATATCTAATAAACAACCTCCAGTGACTCTAAAAAATAATCTAGATGTCTCCCCAAATCCTGTGCTCATACATGGAGCTTTTAGGAATTGGTTGGGCCTTGGGTTGCCATATTTAGCAATGGACTGATGAGTTTCTAGTTTAGTGCACTGTGGAGAGATGAAGCCTTATCAGAAGTGTGTCACTAGAGATGTGACCTATATTTATCTGTGCATACTAGAGAAACAGAGTGAATGCAAGATACACAAATCTATCAGAATTTATAAGATTGGCTTACAGTGGCTTCCCATGAAGTCAGCAGAAAAGGCAAAAATGGCTGCCTATGTGCTGGACAGCCAGAAGATCCAGCTGAAGGCCTGGAACTCACTGGAAGTGTCCTGCGCACTCTGTATCAAGAGTCCAAATGGTCTGGGCTGAAGCCTGAGGTGTCTGTGCTGAAAGCCAAGAGATCATGTCCAAGGGGAAGTGAAAGTAAGGACTGGAGCCTCTCCAAAGAAGCAGAGCGGAGTCTTCCTTTGCTTCCCTTTTAGTCCATTCAGGCGACAAGCCTATCAGTTACTGCCGCTCGGGGTGGCTCTTCTGTTTTTAGTAAATCCTTTTAGCCACAGGTACTGCTATGTTGATCCAATTTAGTTGAGTGCTTCTTCTTCAGGTTTACACAATCAGTTAACTGTCACAAAGACGATGGAAGAAATCTCCCTCCTCCTCCTTTGATCTCTCTCTCCACTTCCTGTGGGCAAGGCCAAGCTCTTTCCCCTCAGTCACAGGTTCTGCCTTGAAACCAGCTGACTATGAACTGAAAACTCTGCAAATTGAACTAAAAAATCCTTTCATCCTTTGTGTTGTGAGTGTCCTTTATTGTGTTCTCAAAATGAGAAAGTACCTAAGACAGAGAGGAACTAACAATATAAGGCTCTGTGATATTTAAATAAGTCATTTGTTAGTAACTTTCTTTTTTAAAAAAATAGTAAAAATAGTCTCTTTCATTAAAAAAAAAAAAAAAGCTAGGTATTGAACACAGAGCTTTTGCACTGAGTTACATCCTCGGCCCATTATTATTATTATTTTTATTTTATTTTATTTTATTTTATTATTTTATGATAGAATTTTGCTAAGTTGCTGGTTGGACTTGAACTCAATCTTTCTTGGCTCAGCCTTCCAGAGTGCTTGGATTACAGGCATGTGTTATTATGCCTGCCTTTCCCTGAAGTTTGAACCCAAATAACACCAGACTGTTTCCATGACTGACCTACTGACTTACCAGGCATTCGTGCTAGAAGTCTCTAAGTCATGTTCAGTGCTCCCTGTCCCCAACTCCACTCTCATTTTTTTGTCACACCCCTTTTATTTTACCCATGGAAGTGTTCTTCAAGCAGCCCAACCTATCCAGCCCAGTGAGTTAGCAATTCATCCATTCACTGAAAACACTTCTATGCACCAATTATGCATTGGATAGTCTCTCATACAAGGATGAAAAAGTCTTCAGTAAACAGTAAACTCCTGAATTCTAGAACACATGTGCACTTCCTTGCCCTCATTTAAATATTTTCCCTTTTCAACCAATTAGTTCATGCCAAGAAAATCTCTAAGTAGATGTGACTCACAAAGGCTGAAATGTTTCCTTGATAGAAAGGGTCACGAAAATCATCTAAATTATTTGAATAGCCATGAAGAAAAAGAGTGAGAAAGGCAAAGGGAAGAACATAGGCAGACAGGAAGAGAGAAAAGGAAGAAGACATTAGGCAGGAGTAGAGGTGGAAGAAGAAAGGAAGGGAACAAAGAAGAAAATACAAAAGATTCTCCTCTAGTCTCATTTCAATTCATATTTTGAAGATTTGGAGCAGGGACCAAAAAGTTAATATTTTCCAAGCCCCCTGTAATTTGACAAATTTGGAAATACCCAAGTTAAAAGAGCACAACCTAAACTATAGATCTTGGCATTCAACACTCTCCACAGTCTCTTCTGGCCCCCATATGTATAACTCATAGTATTTCATGTTATTTAAGACACTCAATGCTCTGGCTCAGATCTTCACAATCTGTTGGTGCACCAAAATTGTGAGGCTTACAAGCAATAGATACATACATGTTGGCCGAATCCTTGGGTCCCTGAAGAACAGGGCTCTAGATCTAGGTGCATCCTACTAACAGGCCAATGGTGATTCTAATGCACAACTGAGGAATGAATGAATCTGAGCCCTGACTACATCCCAGTGGGCCAACGGTCTTCTTCTCAAGCCTCTGCACCTTTCTTCTCGTTCCCATGTTGTCAGTGTCTTCCCCTTAGCTGGAGAACACTACTTTCCTCCTCTCTCTAACAGAGGGAAATATGTGCCAATGCCCTTTACATTTAATTTTCTCCATGAAGACTTTTTTCCCCTCAGTTAGCCCACACTTTTAGGTCTGAAGCTTCCCTCTGCTGAGTTTCCATAACAGCTTATTTACATTTGTCCCTGAATCTGCTGCTTGCATTTGTTTGAAAGAGTTCTCCACTTCTGTTAGATTAGGCAAAACCTCTTTGTAGACATGGAGGCATTTTCTTCTTAATATACTTTATCAGGTTTGTGTCTAGGGTAGAAGGAAGAGAAGCAGTGAGAGGAACACAGTGGTAAGTGTTTGGGATACCAGCAATATTCCTCTATATTTTAGACCACAGGGCAATTCTAGAGACTGCTTATTTTGGGATGACCCATTTAGCTATACATTTATATCTTGTGTGCATGTGTTTTTCT
This sequence comes from Octodon degus, assembly GCF_000260255.1. Taxonomy (NCBI): domain Eukaryota; kingdom Metazoa; phylum Chordata; class Mammalia; order Rodentia; family Octodontidae; genus Octodon; species Octodon degus. The sequence continues at coordinate 3,394,452 of NW_004524670.1, forward strand.
TTTGCCTCAATAACATGTTTCAAAGAGAAAGAGAGAGGAATTACCATCATGGGGATACATACGTTGCCCAAGCTCAGAAAACAGACAACTTATCTCACTTCTACAGTATCACTTGCCCTGAGCCATCTCATTTAGAGAAGGTGAGATCTAAATTTCTCTGTTGTGTGGGCCTAATGGATGTGCCATTGTTTTGTTTTGTTCTGTTTTTGTTGTTCTGCTTTTATGAGACAGGGTCTTGCTATGTTGTACAAGCTGGACTTTAACTCAGAACGTAGCTTTGACTGGCCTCAAGCTCATGATAATACTCCTGCCTCTGCCTCCTGAGTGTTAAGAGTGCAGGCATGCGCCACCATGCTTGGGACCCTTGCTTAAATAGAATCCTGAGGTTTCTGAAGTGGTTACTGATGGTCTACTATGTCTTTTTACATAGGGGGGCATCACATAGCTATTGGAAAGGCCATGCATCTGCTTATAATCCAGTTCTGGGTCAGAAACTCAGATTTCTAGTTTTCTATGTCTCCAAAGCAATTTTTAAATTATGGTCTTAAAATATGACATTCTCTGCTTTTGAGACTTAGGTTCCCTTAAGACAAATAGACTTTTAATCCAATAAATGTACTGTATGTTAAACCAGAAAAAAAGGTGGAATCAGACAAGTTCACCACTCAAAATATAGACTTCTAGGTGAGAAGTACCACTAAGCTACAATGTAAAAAGTAGATTTTAATATTCAAGGTCACTGGGGAGAATTGCATGTATATAAAGAAAAATGAACATTTCTCGCCAAGCAATCAGAGTCCTATTGTAAAGCTCTAGTAACATGCACACTACATATTCCACATGGGCAGCAAACAGACAAGTAGGGCAGAGAGCTGGGCATGGTAAAGCACTGCTGTAATCCCAGTGTAAGAGGGTCAGTGGTTCAAGCCCAGTTTAGGTAACCTAGCAACCTACTGAGACCTTCTCTCAAGAGAAACAGTAGAAAAGAGCTTGAGCTGCAGCTCTGGGTGAAGGCCTTGGGCACAATCTCCAGCATCACCAAAACCAGGGGGAAAACAAGGTGGCAAATTATAAAACAGGAAGCTGACTGTGAGAGCTAAAGCTTTAGGCAAATTCTGATATTCCAGTCACAGTGCTGACTCCTAGTTGTCTAGAGATTGGCGATTGTTAAAACAGGCATTCATTAATTTACCTATATGCTCAAGCCTAGCCATACACAAAGCACTACATTGAAGACAAAATTTAAGACAGACAAAAGAAAAAGAAAGTACATCTCTGCCTTCAGTAGGTCATAGAAAAAATAGCCAGCTATGGGACATGTAAATGATCTGACAAATGCCGACATTGGGATGCGGCAATTACATCTTCATGCTCAAGTCTGAGAGCTGGGGGAACTTGTCCAAGAAGGGAGGGGAATGAGAAATCCTGCAGCAGTGGTTTGGTTAGAAGAACTGTGGGGGTAAGGATCCAGAGGACAGGAACACGAGAGGCTCAGGGAACTGAGAAAATGCGAGGATGAACATGAGGAAGCGAATGTCAACTGCTGAAACCAAAGCCTGATAAAGACAAAAATGCAAGGAGCTCTCCAAAGTTTTGCAAGCTGTCCTGCAGAATTTTGTCTTCATGGTCAAAGGAGACATCAGAAGTCTTTCCAAGTATTTTAGGCCATGCAATGATATTTTAAATTTTAGGCTGCTTTCTGTTGCAGCACTACAAGAACTGAGAAAGCAAAAACTTAAAGCAGGAAAGATTTTCTTTCAGCTTCTAGCTTCAGAAGGTTCAGGCCGTGGTCATGCGCCTCCATTATTTCTGAGCCTGAGGTGAGGCAGAAACATCATAGAATAAGGGAGTAGAGGAGAGAAGCTGCTAACTACACAGAAGCTGGAACAAAAGAGAGAGGGAAAGGGGTGGAGACAAGGCGTTCTAGGGCAGGATGCCAGTGACCTGTTTCCTCCAATCCCACCTCTTAATGTGCCTCACACCTCTCAACAAGGACATTAAGTTATGAATGTGTCCATGGACTACTCCACTGATGGGATCAGAGAACTCCTCAGCCACATATGTTCCAAAGCCCCACCTCTGAACAGTGCCACACTGGGGACCTTGCCTTCAATAAATGAGCATTTGGGTTTCAAATCCAAACTGTAACACGTTGTAAAAGTTACATTGCAAGGGAAAGTCACTTCCGTTGCAATTTGAAAAAGTCACTTTAAGGAGGGCCAGATGTGTCAGGGAAGTAAACCAGGCTGCTCAGCAGGGCACAGCACACCACCTGGGATGTTTTGTGGTGCTGCACAGGGAAGATGGCGTAGCATGTGCATGATGTTCTTTTCAGAGGGGAACATTTGACTTACAATTTGGAGTAAAAAAAGTTTTGTCCTTTGTGTTCTTAAAGATTTTACTGCATGCCTGTGCAAACAAAACCAGCAGAACCCTGCTTATCTCAAGCAGTCAATCTTATGTTCCGATCATGAAAGGCCAGAAAGTAGAAACAATTTTTTGTAGCGAGAGATTATAAAACTTGGTGCTCTTTGTTTAGTGCCTGAGGCTTTGCACCTTAAAAAAAATTGAAAGTGAAGATGATATCATTTCTCAGCCACAATCAGTGACTCAGTTCTAAGTAGCAGTCATCAATATAAAAAACACAGGATGTACTTAGATGTTTATTTAAAGTGTGGGCTATATTATTGGGGGAGATACAGATTTATCTGAATTTCAGTATGTGTTTTGTGAAAAAAATATGGTGCAATTACTACATGAAAATCTTTTTAAGCAATATGCAAAGGTCAATCATGCAAATTTAGAAGGAAAATTGTCAGAAGTTTTGTAGTGAAAAGAAACAAAGCAATCCAAAGAGAAATAAAAAATAAAAAAAAAAAAAAGAAAAGAAAAGAAAAACTGCTTGATGCTGCCTTCAAGACCAGTTTCAAAGTCATCATCTTGGGAGACTGTCTTATTTGAAAATACATTTAGAAAAGTGCTGTGCTGCAGATATGACCAGATCTGTTTGAATTTTAAAAAGGGATATCAACAGTGGTATTAGAAATCCAAACTGGGGGACTGCCCCTTAGCTCAGTTCTTTATGTGGCTGCTTTAACAAAGCAGTCAGGCTCAGGTTGCTGTGGTTTGATCCCCAAAACTCAAGCCAGCTCAATCTACCTTGAAGGCATTCGGAGCAAAAAAAAAAAAAAAAAAAAGAAAAGAAAAAAAAAAGAAATCCCACCAACTGACATACGTTAATATATGTTGAAGAGACTGAATGAAACCCACTGACTTTTACAAATGCTCGAAAGCTTATAATAATTTATGTGTATTATTTTTCTGAAAAACATAGTGCATTAGATAAGTTTCTACAGAGAAATAGAGCATGTGCATATTTATATATCTGGTAATCTAAACAACTAATTTAAAGATAACAGTATGCAATAAACCACCATTGTTGAATTCCTTTTTCATTTCCTGTAGTGAAATTCTATGTCATTTCTAATGTTTTAACTATTTTTATTTTCTTAAAAAAAAGAGTGTGTGTGTGTGTGTGTGTGTGTGTGTGTGTGTGCTATTATAAGACATTTAATCACCAAGCTGTAGGGCCTGGTTTTGTCTCAAGATCTTCAGAGTGAGGTAGCAAACTTCACACACAAGAATGCTCATGATTTACTTTCTGTTTGATTAAAAAAAAAATACCCTGAGAACTATGAGAATGGAGGGTACATCTCCTATTCAAAGGCTGACAAATTCAAAACCAAAGCATAACTGGTATTACAGTTAAATTCATCAGCCAGGAAAAAATTAAAAAGAAGAGAAATTATGGCAGTCCATAATGAATGAAGGAATCATTTAAGGATGAGCCAGAAGGAAAATGTTTCCGTACTCTAATAAGGGTCAGACTTTTTGTTGTATTTGTGCTTTTAGCTGCTGAGATGAGGTCCACCCCTGTTATGCTGATTAATTACACTGTACTCAGCATAATGATTTAAGTGGTAATCGCACCCCAAAGCACCCTCATGGGAATACCCAGGATACTCTTCAACCAAATACTAGGTCAGCTTGTGAACCAGTCAAGTTGGCTTCCAAAATTAAACATCACACTAAGTGATTTGACAAGTACTTATTAGTAAAGTAATTGGTACTATAGACTTTCTAAAAATTGAAGGAATTTTTAAGCAAGAATTTTTAATTATATGTAGAAAGTTTTGCTGAATGCAGGGACATTAATTTTAATTTGTGATATTTTGTGACCTAAGGGCCATCTCTAGATGTTAGATATCAACATGGGTCTCCAAACCAGCCCTTTTGTTCCCTCAGTTTCTTGCTTTAACAATCTCAATAACAGAGGCAGAGTCAGGTAGAGGTAAAGACCTGGTGATCACCTCCTCAAGGACATACAAGACTGAACAACTATTTGCTCACCAAAGTCCCATCTCAAGAACTAAGGAAATCAAGACATAGACCGTAGTGTAACAAAAAGACCAATTGAAAATGACAGGAACGTAGGGGCTGCCAGCAGCACCCATCCTTCAAGCACCCTGCTTGAAGAGATATGCCTTCCTCTCAACTCCTTTCACAAGGCCAATGCTTTCAGAATGAAACTTGGGGATGGTGTTACATCAGAGAACTGACTGTCTCCACCATACATTATCGAGTCAGAGCAGAAGAATGGGGAATGACTACTGGGGAGTAGGCAGGGAAGTAGAAGAGGGCTCTGTCTCAAAATCCAGTGCTAGGGCCACTATGATGAAACCCAACACTTGCTAGAAAATGAAGGCTCAAAAAAAAAAAAAATGATGCTTCTCTCTAAAAAAAATGAAGGCTCCATATGACAGATAGAGCTTGTTGGCAGAGCCTCTTGGCAACCCTACCACCCAGTAGATACTTGTACAAGTGCAAAACTCTTGAGTTTCAGTCTACACCATCTCTAGCTTTGAAGTGGGTCTGAGGAACATCCAGCCCCTCCTGAGATTGTGCAAGTTTCTAGGCCATGAGACTCAGATGCACTCCAGATTGACATCAGCCTTGGTAGTGAAGGATCATCCCCAACATGTGCTCTCCACCTCGGGCAGCTCTAGGAAAGTGCTCGAAGATCAGCTATAAAATTGCCTCATACGAGGGGTAGCTCAGTGGCATAAGAGTCTGTCTGTCAAGTGGAAGGTCCTAAGATTTTTCCCCATTACAAAAACAGCAACAACAACAACAAAAAAAAAGAGTTAAAAATTGTCTCAACACCAAGTACAGACCTGTACCCTGGTGGTACAGGCTCACATTTTGGCCTACATTCCTGAATAAGTGTAATATGACTACTGTCATATGCTTCCTTAGAGGGTGTCCTTGTGGCTGTAAAACTCAGGTGTGATGCTTGGCATCACGTCAATGGACTGCCTTCATCAAAATTTCTACAACCTTGTCCACTTGGTGAAAGACCCCATTTCTTGGACGTAGGAAAGTCTAGTAAGTACAAGACTTGCTGTAGAAATTAGTGCTGGGTCAGTGAAGCATAACATCGGACATAAAGTAATAGCCTCCACTTCTGGACTGGAATACAGAGATACCTTACACCTTCTGCAATAACTAGCACCAGGGGAAGACACATGGCCTCAGTCTATCAGGCTTCTATGCCAGCTAGCATCATCATGCTGGTTGGAGTGGTCTTGGGCCAAGATCCACCACAGTAATCAGTAGACCCTAGACCAGTGAGCAGTGGTCTTAACAAATCATGGTGCTAGATTTGACAGGATGGACTCAGAGCTTGACATGGGCTGGAAGCATTGGTAGTCAAAATTGTGATATAGGAGCTTGGGCTGGTCCAGACACAGTGACTTTTCTCAGAGAAGGGCAGAATCCCACAGTGCTGTTTTGGAATGTCTATTTTCTCTTGATCTTTTGTCTGCTTGTTTCTTATCTTTGTGATCTTATTAAGTTAAAGTTATTCTAACATGGCTTATTATAATAAAAAATTAACCCTCATAGTAACTACAAAGAAATAATATGAAATAGAAAAATAAAAATAATGGGTGTAAAATCCAAACTACTACAGTTATCACTAAACCATAGAAGAAAACTGTAAAAAAGAGAAAAAGAAATAACAAGAATGGAGAAAATAAACTTAAAATGGCTATGGACCTTAACACCAATAATTATGCTGAATGGGAATGCATTAAATTCTCCAGCTACAAGACACAGAATCAATCAGTTAAAAAACAAGGAAGTCCCTATAAATGTTCCTTATGAGAAACATTCTTCACCTCTAAAAGTGAAGGGATGGAATAATTTTCTACAAGTAGAATGCAAAATAAATTAGGAGTAGCCACACCTACATCAGATGAAATAGTCTAAAACAAAAGCATGAAGAACTATATAAGAAAGGTCTTAAATAATGATAAAAAAACATCTATTCATCAAAAGGATGTAATGATTTTAAATAGCTATGCCCCCAATATCAGGACCACCCAAATGTATGAAACAAATATTAATGAGCATCAAGGGAGAGTAAGACTAATACAATGGTAGCTAAGGACTTTAATGTTCTGTTTTAAATAGTAGCCAGATCATCCAGACAGCCCACAAAATAACAGAAGAGTGAAACTACACTTTAAAACAGAGACATAACTGACATCTGCAGAACATTCTATCTAACAGTTGTCACAGACACATTTTTCTCATCAGCACATAGAACATCCTGCAGCAAAGGCCATTATATAAGATATGAAGCAAATTGCAAAAATTTTTAAAAACTGAAGTCATACCAAATGTCTTTTCTGACCACAGAGTGAGAAAACTAGAAATCAATAATGAGAAAAACTTTGGTAACTATATATGTTATTAAAGATATAAAATGACCTTCAAAAGGTTCCTGCATCCAGAGATGGCATTTTCAGAAGGAACTTTGATCGTGATGGCGCTAGCCTCACCAATACATCAATCCATTGTTGAATTCATAGATGAATGAAGTATTACTAGACAGAAATATGACTAGATAGTCCAGCTGAAGTGTGTGGGTCACAGCAGGCATGCCTTTGAAGGATAGGTCTCGTTCTCTTATTCGTCTGCTTTCTCTTCCTCCTGTCATGTGGCGAGTAGCATTCCTTCACCATGCTCTTCTGACGTGCTTTGTCTGCCTTGGAGTCAGCCAATCCTGGACTCTGTCCTGTGAAACTGCGGGCTAAAGCACAGCTTATCCTTACACACGCCATGCCATGTATTTGGTTCTAGCAAAGAAATGATGAATAATAAAGAAAACTGCTGCCAGTAAGTTTAATGATGTGCCTATACCTGACGATGTAATATATTTATGGGAGGAATTTGGAAAAGTTAAGAGACACAATTGGGAAGCCTTAGGATTATATAGATAGAGTTTAATGGGCAATTCCATTCAAGGCTCAGAAGACCTAAATGCTAGCCAGGCAATATGTCACATGCCTGGAATTCCAGAACTTTACAAAGCTGCTTCAGGAAGATCAAAATTTGTGGTCAACCTAGACAAATTAGGGACATAGGGAGAATGATGACAGAGCTCAGTAAGAAGGTTCTGGTTTCAATTCCCAGTAGTGTAAAAAAGGAAAAAAGAGAGACAGAAAGAAGGAAGAAAGGTCGGAAAGGAGGATTGGTGGGAAGAAAGGAGAGATGCTGATAGGAATTATAGACAATGAAGAACTATACTTACAAAGTTCAGATGAGAATCATGACTATTTGAAGTTGGACAAGGAGCATCCTTATTGTATTTTGGCACAGAACCTGATTACAGTTGTTCCATGTCTTAAGACTTTGTGTACATTTTGGTGGTGCAGTAATTAAACTGACAGAGGGGGCCGGAGAGATGACTCAGTAGAATAAGTGCTTATCTGGCAAGCGCAAGTACCTGAGTTCAATCTCCAGTTCCGCAAAAAAAAAAAAAAAAAAAAAAAAGCAAAGTCTCTCAGTAATTAAACTGGCAGAGAAAATTTCAAGGCAAAGAAATATTCAGCCTACCTCCTGTTTTCAGTCTCCCAAGCGCCATGATTACAGGCATACACCACCATGCTCAGTATCCATGGCCAGCTCAGCACATCCAGGGGCGGGGCCGGCATAGCGTATGGTACCAGTTTCTGCGCTTGCCTTAACAGGTGCTTAGTCCTCTGAACTGTCTTGCTGGTCCTTTATTTTACTTTAATAATTAAATAATTTTAAGCTATAAAATTTAAGCATATTAATTTATGAATAAATTTGCATTGTTATGTAGATTCTAAAATGTTTTTTGTATTTTTTCATATTTCACATTCTCAGTTACAGTGAAGATGTGAGCAGTGATCTAACAATAAATCTATTATCATGTTTTGCTTTTCTTAAATTCCGTCTGAGAAAAGATAAGAAATGAGAAGAAGAAAGAAGAAATTTTAGTTCTGTGAACACTATATTAATTTTTTCTCAAAGAAATTATTTTCTCATGCCACTATGTGAAGAACAATGATATAGTAAATTGTCACTGTCAGTTTACCAGGCTGATATTGTCATTAGTATTATCCAAATAGTTGATTCAATTCCATTCTCGTTATATCCTCTTCTGTAATTACCACATCCATCCAGTTTAAGAATAAACCTTTTCAACATTCAAAAAAAAGAAATATTCAGGCTAGATGATTTTAGTCAGATTCACAATGAAAACTGAAAGCAAATGAGAGCAGAAGTATTTGGAAAATGTGCAGCGTAGCCAGATAAAAAAACATGTGCAAAATTGTAGCCAAGGGTGATGTGGCTGAAGAAAATTGTGCCAGTAAAAAGACAAGAATCTTGTACTGAGATAATCAAAACATGCTCTGAGGGCATCTCTGGAATTGGCCAGATGCCATCCATCATAGACTCAAGGATATAAAAATGTGAACTCTTTTGAGAAATTTTGCGTTGAGAAGAGCTCCACTCACCCTGCTCCCGTAGGGCCACTTATGGAAGTGTTACCTCTAAGTTCAGTTATCCAGGTACTCAGAGGCAACTGCAGCCTAGATCCAAAGGGGCCTGTCTGATGTTTTCATTTATTTTCATTTTGGTATTGTTCATGTGTTGCTGCTTTTGCAGCACACAGAATACGATTGTAGGTTCATGGAGGATTCTACCATAAATACAAAGTGTGACAGGGTTTAAGTCCCTGTCAGGATTCCCTGAGAGAGTGATATGTAAAGTTTCAAGAACAAAACTAAAGCTACAATAAAACCACAGGAAACTGAGAGAGACCAGTAACATGACAACTCTGCCAAGGATAGCTACAGGCAGTGAAAAGAGACATTCTAAGAAAGAGGCCACATAGGTTACAGCCAGAAAACCACACCAGTAGCTATGCCGAAGCCCTTTGAGATCACATCTTGCCACAATATACACCAAAATCTTAACATGATGATACAGATTTAATATTTTCATTGCTAGTTTTTAGTATTGCTTTTGTCCAATTCTTCTTTCCCTATTCTCTCTTTGGAACTAAAATGTTTACCCTGTACTTCTGTATGTTAAAGTATATAACTTTTTTATTGTATGGTAGTACATAGCTAAAAGTTTACCTTGAATCTCAGAGGATACTTCAGGCTTGGACTTCTTGGCAATACTGGGACTGTTGACACACTGGAAGCTCTCTGAGATGGATTGAATGTGTTTTTCATAACAAGATGGACAGCAGCCTTTGGGGGACCAGGGCAGAATATTATGGTTTACATCTAAATATCCTTCAAATCTCATGTGTCCACAGTTGGGTCATTCACCAGGCAGTTAAATTATGAGAACGCCAACCTCGTCAATTGACCAATGCTTTTCTGAGCTCATAGTTGAATGGGGCATTGGAAGGTAGGATGCAGCTTGAGGCATCAGGCCACTGGGGACAGACTTTGACCTTTCCTACACTTTCTGATTTCTAACTACCATGAAAAGGTAAAGTAATCAACAAAGTACTGAGAAAACCTATAGATTGGAATATAATATATGTAATCCATACACCTAACAAGGAGTTGATATACAGAATATGTAAGAACTTCAAAATTTCAAGAACAAAACAGTTCATAATTTTGTTTAAAAATAGGCAAGAAATTAAAGTAGACGTTTCTCAAAAGAAGACAAATGACCAAAGGTGTAAGAAAAAATGCTCAACATGATAATAATCAATGAAATATAAATAATAACCACAATAAGATGTTATCTCACTCCACTTAGAATCGCTATTATGAAATATAATGACAGCAAGCATCAGCAAGATTGTGAAGTGAACCCTTGTGCATTGTAGTTTAGAATGAAAATTAGGATGGCTATCAAAAACAGCATGGAGGTTCCTGAAAAGCTCAAAAATAGAACTCCTGTATGATGCAACAATCCCAGTACTAAGCAGATACTCAAAAGAAATAAAATTGGTATGTTGAATACACATATGCACCCTCATGGTTATTGCCAGCACTATTTGCAATACCCAAGAAGTGAAAGCAGTCTAAGTCACCACCAACTGATTAATGGATAAAGACATATGGTACACATACACAATGGAATATTATTTAGCCCTAAAAGAATGAAATCTTGTCATATGTGAAAACATTGATAGAACATTGTTTCATGTTAAGTAAAACAAACTCAGCACAGAAAGACAAATACTGTATGATATTAATCATATGTTTAGTGCATCAAAACATTTTGTGTGTGTGTGTGTGTGTGTGTGTGTGTGTGTGTGTGTGTAACGAGGGACTGAACACAGGCTCTTGTGCTTACCAGGGAAGCACTTGTTCTACTGAACCATCTCCCCGGCCCCCATCAAAACATTTTATAGTACCTAATTACTATCTTCAGTGGTTATATTTTGTGAATTGGTGAAAAATAAACTTTGAAAGAAAAAACATTCAGCTTTAAATATGTAATAGATGCACATAAAACTTGCAAGTCAAAATCCTTTAGTTTTAAATATAAACATTAGTACTTCTATGTCTTTTTCACACATATGATCCCTCTTAAAACTGCTCCATCAATTTGTGCTAGAACCAAAATACAGAGCTGAAATTAGGGTAAAGGTAAACTATTCCCAAGGTAGTGGATATTTTAGTGTAAGACTTAATTCTACAAGTCAACGGTATAAAAGAGCATAAAAGATTTCAAATGATACATATGATATCAAATGATTTGTGAAATGATATCAGAAGATTTGTATTCATAGAGGTTTGCTGTTGTTATTTTTCAGTTCTATAAAGCTTAGATGTTTTGTGGAGTCTACAGAAAATTGAAGCAGCTCAGCCCTGACATGGCTCGGAGGCCCTCCCTGTGGAATTGAACAGACACCTGTTTGGAACAGTAGAGACATGGCATTTCTATTACTTTCTTTCATTTTTAGTATAAACCTATTTTCCTCTCTTAAGCTGCTGTGTCAAAGACTCTTGGACAATTGAACCTTGTAGGTCCTGGTGACTTTTTTGGCCATTTACTACATGTCACTCTTCGCTCAACTATAAAGTTACATTATGAAATTGAAAGTAGAAGAAGATGGTACTTCAGGGTGTAGACAGTTACATTTCAAGAAAATATTTGTGTAAGCAACAAGGAAGAAATAGAAAAAAGTTCTGGATAACAAAAGGTGTTTTAATGATTTATATTTTGTAGTATTTATATCAAAGACAAATGGGAGCCTATTAGTACTTCAATTGAGAAAAAAAATTATAATTAGGATACCTACAGATAAATCCTTTAAAAAATCTCCCCTTTCCTAGGGCCAGCCAAACACCTCAGCAGATTAAAGTGCCTGCAAGAAGGGCAGGGTTCAGAGGTTCGATCCTGGGCCTTCCTTGCCAGCCCCGCCCTCAGGGCGCGATGAGGCAACAATTGCAACTGGGCATGTTGTGCATGCCTGTAATACCAGCTCTTGGGAGGCTGTATGCAGGCAGATCACTATGAGTCTGATCTAGTAGTGAGACTCTGTAGATCCTTCCCTAAAAGTACAATAAAAAATAAAAATCAAAATCTCCCCTTTCCTAAGTAAGAAGGAAAACTTTATGTTTTGTATAAATATAAATACCCTTTTAAAAAATAAATTGCATTTATTTATTTGGTACAGGGTCTGGCTACACAGCTCAAATTCATAGTGATCCTCTTATCTCTGCCTCCCCAGCCCTGGGATTTCAGGCTGCTCCACCACTCCGGGTTTCGGTGGCTAGCTCATCACCCAGGGTCTGGCACAGCATTTGGCACCAAGGATCAGACGTGGGTCCTCCAGCTTTCCAGGCAGGTGCTTAGACTGCTGAGCTATCTCCCCAGTCCATAAGCATCTTTTTTGAGAAATTCCACTTGACATAATTATTTCTTACTACATTTTTTCTTGAAATGAATCTTTTTTTTGTTAACTTGCAGTTGACAAAGGCAAAAATGCTTTCTCTGATTAAGGCAACACTCTCCAAAAATGGGTTGAAAGTTGACCACTATTTATGACTAGCAAATCCCAGAGACCAAAAGTATGATTGTATACATGCAATTGTTCATTGACTTGTCTGTGCATGTCACTATAGTGTCAGTTACTTGAAGGCATATATTGTTTTGAAGAAAAATATTCCGGTAGTAGAATGCCAGAAAGAAATTGTAAAATTCATTCTTACTTCTAATGTTAAGCATCTTTTTGCTTCAACATATATAATAACTTATAGAAAGCATTCTTTTTCTATCTAGCAAATTAAAGAATTCTTGATGATTTTCAAATACAGTGACATGTTAAGGTTCTGAGTCAAAAATATACATTTATGAAGGTAATAGAACATGCTTTCAAACTGCCTTGAACTCTCATCTCTGATTTTTTAGGTCACAATTCTCTTCTTAATTGACAGTATCTTTTCCAGAAGACTATGGGATTTTTATGTCTAGAAATTATGTCTGATCTGCCTTTGTATCATTGTCAAGCAAACAACCACATAGCTTATAAGGAACAAAGATAGTAAGCATATGAAATAAACAAATGAAAAGATAAATTCTCAAAAACTTTGAAAAATAAATATATGAAAAGATGTTCAACATCACTGGTCATTCAAGAAATGCAAATTAAAACAAAACTGATATTCCATCTCACCCTAGACAGAATGGCTATAATAAAAGAAATCAACCAATGACAAATTCTGGTGGGGCAATAGGGAAAAAGAAACACTTCTCCACTGTTTGTGGGATTGTAGATGGTACAAGCACTGTAGAATTCAGTGTGGACATTCCTTAGAAAACTATTCTACCCAGCTATTCTCTTTCTGGATATTTTCCCAGAAGAAATGAAAACATCATACTACAGTAACATAGTGTACCCATGTTTATTGCAGCACAATTTGTCACGGCTAAACCCAAATGTCCATCAACCAAGGAATGGATAAAAAAGATGCAGATATTCTATACAGTGGAGTACTACTCAGCTATAAAGAAAGATAAATTCAAAGCTTTTATAGGTAAATGGATGCAACTTGAGACCATACTTATAAGTGAATTAGACTCACACGTATAAACCTTGTATTGCCTCCCCAGTGCATTAAACTGAAAGAATAAATAAGATTCAAAGATATAATAGATATGTGAAAGGGAAAGAAAGAGCGGAACATAAAAGAATAACAAGATGGGAAAAAAGAGAAAAGAAAGGAGAGTCCTAGCCCAGGTCCGGTGAGTGTGTGGGAGAGCTTCCTGCTACCCTGCGCCGGCAGGACCAGTCCCAGCCCAGCCAGAGCGTGGGCCAGACCTGCTCCCACGACCTTAGGATGCCCCCCACCACTCCGGAGCACCTCCCCCACACCACCCACCTAGTAGGAATTTCTGCTGCATTCCAGGAACCCCCAGACCCAGTAATAGCCCAGGTCCAGTGAGTGTGTGGGAGAGCTTCCTGCTATCCTATGCCAGTGGGACCAGTCCCAGCCCAGGCACAGCGTGGGCCAGACCCTCTCCCACCCCCTTTGGACGCCCCCCACCACTCCACAGCACCTCCTCCACCCCGCCCACCAAGTAGGAATTTCTGCCGCGTTCCGGGAACCCCCAGACCCAATCCTAGCACAGACCCAGTGAGTGTGAAAGAGAGCTTCCTCTCCCCCCTACACCACCTTGCCCACTCCACGCACAGCTCAGGCCTGCATACATGCCTGGGGTGTAACCCTGCAGCTGCAATCCCTGCAGAGAGTGTAGAAGATAGATCCAACCAGCTAGTCCAGGAGCAGAACATCTTGCCACAGGGGCACAACAGGCTCACCCTCAAGGGCAGCAGTGGGAAGGAGCTGAGCACAGCAGCCAGACCCAAGCCAGACACAGCTGGATAAGTCCAAACTTTGTAGAGCTGCACCTGAACTTCAGTACGTGTGAAGGTTATAACTACAGCAAAGATCTACAACAAAGGTCAGAAGACAGTGCTACACAAAATGACAAGGAGGAACAAAATGCAACCTCAGAACCCAAGCATACCCGTAACAAGTGCAGAGGTCACTAACACAGAACAAATTGGAAATCACACAGCTGAAAGCAGTGAATCAACGGTTTCTGAAATAAGAAACAGCTGCAGAAAGGAATAGAGGACCTCACATTGGAAATAAAAAAAGAAATCCCTGAATTAATAACATCTGCACTAAAGAATCAAATGCAGAAACATATGGAGGAAAGCCAGTGCCCACACAGAACAATTGAGGAGGACACTAGCTCGGCTCAAATGCATGAATTAATAGCATTGATAGTAAATGAGCAACAGCAGAAAGACATAGAGGAAATCAGAGCACAATTCTTTTCTGAAAAAAAAAAAAAAAAGAACTCTGCGAACTCATAACATCTGAAGAGGCAACTACAGAAACATAGGGAGGAAACCCAACCTGAAAAAAACACTGTAGTAAAAGAATTTATAACTGCTTCTAAAGAAGATATTCATAAAAAAAATAGAGGAGATTAGAAAAATGATGGATTCCTTGAATGAGCAATACAGGAAACAAATAGATCCCATGAAGCAGAGTCAAAGAGAAATAGAGGAAACTAAAATCTCAATCAAAAGCTTGCAAAACCATTTAAATGAATGTGAAGACAGAGTTTCAGATCATCAAGATACTGATGCAGCTAGTGAAAAGGTAAGAAAGGATGTCTTAAAAACAATGAGGATGAAGGAAAGAATAATCCATCACCTGCAAGATGATGCAAAGATGAACAATGTGAGACTAATAGGCATCAATGAGAAAGAAGGAGTCAACACAAATGACATTAAAAAAATATGGGCAGAAGTAATAGCAGAAAACCTCCCAAATATGAGGAAACAATCTGACATTCAGGTAACTGAAGCATACAGAATGCCAGGGAACATCAACCCAATGAAAAACACATCGAGACATATAATAGTCAAGATCCCAGAAATACAGCACAAGAATAATCTCCTGAAAGCCGCTAGAGAAAAGAAGCAGATCACGTTTTCAAAGGAAAACCCATCAGAATTACGGCTGACTTCTCTTCACAAACCATGCAGGCAAGAAGAGCATGGATCAGAGTACATCAGGTCCTCTATGAAAACAAATTCCAGCCCAGACTGCTATACCCTGCAAAACTCTCTTTCAAGTTTGATGGAGAAGTGAAATACTTCCATGGCAAAGAACACCTAAAAATTTTCACGATGACAAAGCCAACCTTACACAGGCTACTGAGAGATGTTGTAGAGGAGGGACCAAAATGATCAGAACTCCAAGAATGAGAACAGAAGCAACCAACTAAATAGGGTAAGCAATTAAACACAGGAGAAAAAGGAGTAAATGATAACAGGTAAATAACATGGAAACCGTTAAGTCAATACATGTTAATTCTAACCATCAATGTAAATGGACTCAATTCACCAATTAAGAGAAACAGACTGGCACAGTGGATTAGGAAACAAAATCCAAAAATATGCTGTATACAAGAAACACATTTAACTCATAAAGACATTCATAGGCTGAAAGTCAAAGGATGGAACAAAATACTATATGCCCCAGCACCTCAGAAAAAAGCAGGGGTAGCAATCCTATTCTTAGACAGTCTCAACTTCAAACCAACAATGATCAAGTGAAAAAAAGAAGACCACTATATACTGGCCAGGGGAAAATTCAAGAGGAAGAGGTAACACTCATAAATATGTATGTACCAAACACGGGAGCATCCAACTATATAAAGCAAATCTCAATGGACATGAAAAAATCTAATATCCAATACCACAATTTTAACAGGAGACCTTAACACACCCTTATCTCAAAAAGATAGGTCAACCAGACAAAAACTTAGCAAAGAAATAACACAACTGAACCAGAGTTTGAAACAAATGGACTTGGTGGACATATACAGAGTGTTCCACCCAAACACAGCTGAAT
>NW_004524670.1:3410846-3412381 GCF_000260255.1 Octodon degus
ATATTTTACTGAGTTTACACACCTATAATATTCAAATAATGGAACTTAATAAAAAAAGGGGATACAGATGAATGTCCATTTTTTATCTGTGTGTTCAAAGTTGTTAGGATAGATATATAGTTACATTCTCTTAATGAATAGAATGATTTGTTCTAATGGTGTTTGTAAATAGGATCTCAAGTCTGCATCTTGTGCAGCAATTAGCCACTAAGAAGAATGTATGCACTGTGTTAATTATTGAAACTGTCCTACCGATTTGACTTGCAACTGTCTCATTGCTATTTGTTTATCAATAAAATTATGGAAAAATAAAATAAATAAATAAAAACAATAATAAATTTTAAATATTAAAATGAAAAAAGAAACAATTTTTAAAGTTTCTTGAAAACATGCAGTAATATATAATTTCATATCCAATGTTATGCAAATGTATGTGATAATTTGAGCAACACATTTGAGAATAAAAATGGATAGTATATATCAAAAAAAATGAAAGAACATGTATGTATATGTATACAAGATAACTAATTTCTATTAGTTCACTGAAAGGAACAGTTAGAGCTTATATTGTTTAATGAATTTTGCATGCCTATGTCTTATAATTTGAGCAACAGAAAACAATATCCAATATAATAACCATTGTTAATATTCTATCGTCTTTTTTTGAAATTCTGTATTGTTTTTATTGGGTTTCTTTGCTTAATTAAATCCAAAAGAAATACAGCTGTGGAATAATCTATAGAACACAATTCTGATTTTTTGCACTGCAGATGAAACAAGTCTGTCAGTATTAATGAGAAATGAAAACTGTCTATCTAATGTGGCACAACTGATCTTCAGATAAGGAGGTCATCCAAGGTTATCCCAACAGGGTGAAACATGGCTTTTAAAATCAGGGAGCTTTCTCCAGCTGAATTGATAAGTAACTGAAAAAAAAATCATATGCAACATATGATTTTCTCAACAGCAAGAGCATGAGGACTTCAGTTCTGTAGCTACAAACTACTGGATTCTACCACTATCCTGAGTTCCTTAGAAGCAGATTCTTTCCATGGGCCTCCACATAAAAACCCAACATGAAACTAGGCATCCAAGATTACTGGTCTATGAGTGTTGTTTTAAGAAAAAGAAAAAGAAAGAGTGAAAACTAAATTTGGTTACTACAGGCAAATTGAAGAAAATCCCTGTATGTACTAGATACATCTAAGCTTTAATATCTCACTTACCCTGCTATTCGGATTTCAACATAGTGAAGGAAAAATGAACACTTACAGGATATACTACAAATAAAGTATATATCACAATTACAAAAAAATCATACAATGAAGACCAAAAAATTAGGCTGCCTTATCTGAAATGACTAATGGCCAAACAGTATGGATTCTGAATTGGGAAATAAATGACCAAAGCAAACATTATAAGCATGTAACACATTTCAATTAGCAAACTATCTTTTAAGATTTAATAGTGGCAAGAGTCTATCTGATATATATATCAATTCTATATATGTGTACATGTCTAATGTATGTGATATA
>NW_004524670.1:3412576-3431778 GCF_000260255.1 Octodon degus
ATATAATCTCACCAAAAAACCTTAAGTACCTAAGATAGAAATATCCTTATATTGACAAGTCTGAAATAAGAGTAGTAAAGAAGTTAAATTACACATAGAGTCACCCAGAGTACTTTCTCTAGTCACATGAAAAGGGCCAGCTTGCCTCCCTGCTAGTTTGAAAGGGCTTACAAAAGCCAGACGAGAGCTTCTGGCTTCCCTGGGCCCAAGGGACATCTCTGGACCAAACTACGGAACGCTGCATGAATGAGACCCTCTACCGTGCCCTTGGGACCCCTCAATCCCTCTGGAGACCCCCCCCCAAGCCCACCCAGTGAATGAGAACATCAACGATGCTCTGGGGACCTCCAGATCCAGTCCAAGCCCAGGCCTGGCTAGTGTGTGGGAGAGCTTCTGCACTCCCCTGGACCCCTAGGCCAGGCGCACAACAGAGAAGCACCACAGGTTCACTTCCAAGAGCTGCAGCAGGAAGCAGCTGAACACAACAGCTAGACCCAAGCCAGATATAACTGGATAAACTCAAATTTAATAGATCGGTGCCTGGGGCTGGAGAGATGGCTCAGTGGTCTAAAGCACCTACTTGGAACTAGCTTAGCAAAGCATCAGGGACCGTGGTTCAATCCCCCAGCACCACATGCCAGCCAGCCCCGCCCCCTGGTGGGCTGAGCTGGCCACACACACACACCACACTCTCTCTCTCTCTCTCTCTCTCAAATAAATAAAATAAATAAATAAATAAATAAAAAAATAGATCGGTGCCTGAATTTCAATAGGTGCTAAGGTTATAACTGCACCAAAGCTCTACACCAAAGGTGAGAGGTCAGTGCTATACAAAATGACAAAGACAGGAGCAAAATGCAATCTCAGGCATAAGCCTACCCATAACAAGTGCAGAGGACACAAGCTCAGCTGAAATGAATGAATTAACAGCGTCAGAAGTAAAGAAACAACAGCAAGCTTTTCCACCCCTTTCCCCCTCTACTTTCCCTCTCTCCTACCTCTTAGTCGACTTCCAAGTCTAGAAAGACTTCTTTCTGTTCCCCATCATGTACCGTTAGTTTTTCCTTCATTTTACCCTTTGGGTTTCGCATATAAGAGAAATTGTGTGATGCTGTTACTTAAGTGTCTCTGCCTGGTCTGTTTGGCTTAGCATGTCAATCTCCAAATGCATTCATTTTTCTCCAAATGACTCAAAGGTGTCATTCTTCACGGCAGGATAGTTCTCCGATGTGTATAAATACTTGCTTTCTTGACCCATTCATCTGTTGATGGGAGATGCTTTTTTTGTTTGTTTTTTTCTTTTGGAGATACTTTAATTTCTTTCTTTTTTTTATTTTGAGACGAGGCCTACATGGTCTGCATGGTCTCACTGCATAGACTGGACTCGTAGTGATCCTCCATACCACGCCCAAACTCAGTTGCCATCTCACTGCGCCCCAAGGGCAGGTCCAGCACAGGCAGGCCCCAGTATTGAACTCCCGGCTCCTGCATCTGCCTAAGCAGGTGCTTTAATCCACTGAGCTCCTTGAACAACCCGATACTTTTAATTTCTGATTGCATTTACTAAGGGTCAGAAAATATGAGCAACCTGTGAACCAAGTTAATTCATCAAGGGCAAAGCCTCAATGGAAATCACATCCACTAATGCTATATACATTCGCCTAACCCTGACTGACACAAATGTTTAAGAATCATCCTTTCGAGAGATTTCCAGGAATCCCCAGTGAAAGCATCCCATGCTGTGTTCACAGGACATCCTGTGTGCAGAGAAGATGACTTTTTTTCTTGCACAACTCAATCAATGATTCACTTTTTATAGCTGTAAAAAATAAACTGAGGTGTCTACAAATCTTTGTTTATAGCTCTTGAGTGCCACTTTCTATAACAACCCAAACAATCACCACAAAGTTGTGAGACATTTTATTATGAGTAAACTTTTGGCATGCATACTTTTTGAAAAAAAAAAAGAAAGAAACAACAGCAGAATTGTATACAGGAAATCAGAGCAGAACCAATTTCTGAAATAAAAAAAGAAATCTCTGAATTCAAAGCATCTGAAGTGAAGAATCAAATAGAAACATATGGGGGAAACCCAATGCCCACACATAAAAAGTGCAGAGGACACTACCTCAGCTGCAATGTATGAATTAACAGCATCAGAAGAAAAGAAACAACAGCACAAAAGTATACAGAAACTCAGAACAGAATTAATTTCTGAAATAAAAAAAGAAATCTCTGAATACATAGCATCTGAAGTAAAGAATCAAATACAGAAAAATATGGAAGAAACTCAATCTGAAAAAAACTCAGCAATAAAAGAATTAATAAAAGCTTCTAAAGAAGATATTGATTTAAAAAATAGAGATTAGAAAAATGATGGATTACTTGAAGGAGCAATACACAAAAGAAATCACAAGAAGCAGAGTCAAAGAGATATAGAGGAAACTAAAACCTCAATCACTAGCCTGCAAAACTGTTTGAGTGAAAGTGAAGACAGAGTTTCAGCTCTTAAAGACACCAGTGCAGCTAGTGAAAAGGTAAGAAAGGATCTCTTAAAAACAAATAGGATGCAGGAAAAAATAATCTATAACCTGCAAAATGATGCAAAGGTGAACAATGTGAGACTAATAGATATTAATGAGAAAGAAGGAGTCAATACAAATGATATAAAAATAATATGGGCAGAAGTAATAGCAGAAAACTTCCCAAATATGAGGAAACAATCTGACATTCAGGTAACTGAAACATGCAGAATGCCATATAACTTCAAGCCAATTAAAAACACACCAAGACATGTAATAGTCAAGATCCCAGAAATCTAGCACAAGAATAATATACTGAAAGTTGCTACAGAAAAGAAGCAGATCACATTCAAAGGAAAATCCATCAGAATTACGGCCAACTTCTCTTCACAAACCATGAAGGCAAGAAGAGCATGGAGCAGAGTACTTCAAGTCCTCTGTGAAAACAAATTCCAGCTCAGACTACTATAACCTGCAATACTCTCTTGCAAGTTTGATGGAGAAGTGAAATACTTCCACAACAAAACACAACTAAAGAATTTCATGATGACAAAGCCAACCCTACACAGACTAATGAAAGATGTTCTAGAGAAGGACCAAAATGATGAGAACTCCACAAATGAGAACAGAAGGAACCCACTAAATAGGGTAAACAAACACAGAAAAAAAAGGAGTAAACAATAGCAGGTAAATAACATGTCAGTCATAAGTCAACACATCTCAATTATAACTATCAGTGTAAATGGACTCAATTGACCAATTAAGAGAAATAGATTGGCACAGTGGATTAGGAAACAAAACCCAACAATATGCTGTGTAAAAGAAAAAAACTTAACTCATAAAGAAATTCATAGGCTGAAAATCAAAGGATAAAAAACAATACTACATGCCCCAGCACCTCAGAAATAAAGCAGGGGTACCAATCCTATTTTCAGACAGTCTAAACTTCAAACCAAGAATGACCAAATTAAACAAAGAAGGCCACTATATACTGGATAGGGGAAAAATTCAAGAGGAAGAGGTAACAATAATAAATATGCACCAAACACAGGAGCACCCAACTATATAAGAAAATCTTAATGGACATGTAAATCTAATATCCAATACCACAATCTTAACAGGAGACTTTAACGCCCCCTTATCCCAATAACATAAATCAAGCAGACAAAAAATTAGCAAAGAAGTAGCAGAACTGAACCAGAGCTTGAAACAAATGGACTTGGTGGGCATATACAGAGTGTTCCACCCAACAACCTCTGAATACAGATTTTTTTCAGCTGCACATGTGTCATTTCCTAAAATAGATCACATACTACTCCATAGGTCATGCTTAAGTATATGCAAGAAAACAGAAATTATCCATGCATATTATCTGACCACAGTGCAATGAAACTGAAAATAAATGACAAAAGAAACCATAAAAAACTTTAAATATATGGAAATTAAACTACATCCTACTCAGCAATCAATAGGTCACATATGAAATTAAAAAAGAAAATCAACAATATCTGCAATGCAATGAAAATTCAACCACAACTTATCGGAATTTATGGGATGCGATGAAAGCAGTTCTCAGAGGGAAATTCATAGCTGTGAACACACACAGTAGGAAAACAGAATAGGAACAAATAAACACCCTAATGCTACAACTCCAACATCTAGGAAAGGAAGAGCAAACCAAAACCAGAAGCCAAAGATAGGAAGAAATCATAAAGATTAGGTCAGAAATTAATTCAATTGAGTTGAAGAAAACACTTCAAAGAATTAACGAATCAAAAAGCTGGTTCTTTGAAAGACTAAATAAAATCAATAAGCTCCTAGCTAACCTCATCAAAAAGAGAAAACAAAAAGTTCAAATGCAAGCAACAAGGACTGAAAAGGTTGTAAATTCCACAGACCCAGTGGAAATTCAGAAGATTATCAATAGCTACTTTGAGAATCTTTATCTCAAAGAATAGAAGACACTGAAGGAATAGACAGATTCCTAGAAAGGTACACATTGCCACAACTGAATTGAAAAGATATAACCACTCTCAATAGCTCCATGACAGCAAATGAAATACAAGATGTAATTAAAAACCTACCGTCAAAGGTAAGTCCAGGTCCAGATAGATTCAGAGCTGAATTCTACAAGACATTTATAGAAGATGTAGTCCCTATACTCCTCAAACTTTTCAATAAAATTGAAAAGGAAGCAATCCTCCCAAAATCATTCCTGGAGGCAAGTATTATACTGATACTAAAACCAGGGAAAGACACAACTAAAAAAGAGAACTACAGGCTGATCTCCCTCATAAACATAAATGTAAAAATCCTCAATAAAATCCTAGCAAATAGAATACAGCAAGTTATGAAGAAAATCATATTCCATGACCAGGTAAGATTCATCCCAGAGACACAAGAATGGTTCAATATTCAAAAATCTATAAATGTAATACACCATATCAATTGAGAGAAATTTAAAGACAACATGATCATCTCGATGCAGAAAAGGCTTCTGACAAAAACACTCATTAATGTTCAAAGTCCTATAGAAATTTGGAATAGAAAACCTTTACTTTAATTTGATAAAAGCCATCTATGACAACCCAGCTGCTAATATAATTCTACATGGGGAAAAACTGAAATCTTTTACTCTTTGATCTGGTAAAAGACAAAGATGTCCTCTATCACCCCTCCTTTTCAATATAGTTTTGGAATCATTAGCTAGAGCCATTAGACAAGAGCAAGAAATAGAAGGAATAAGAATACGTAAAGAAGAAGCCAAATTATCCTTATTTGCAGATGACATTATACTTCACTTGGAAGATCCATAAAATTCCACCAAGAAGCTACTAGAATTGACACATAAATTCAGTAGGATAGCAGGTTATAAAGTCAATACCCAAAAGTCAACAGCATTCCTCTACACAGATAGCAAACACACTGAGAGGGAAATTAAAGAAACAATACCTTTTACAATAGCACCATGGAAAATGAAATACCTTGGAATTCATTTAACCAAAGAAGTCAAAGAACTTTCACAGAAAATTACAGTTCTCTAAAAAAAGAAATCGAGGAGGATTTCAGAAAATGGAAGGATATTCCCTCCTCCTGGATCGGAAGAATGAACATCGTGAAGATCTAGAATAGCAAAGGCAATCCTGGGCAACAAAGACAAGGCAGGAGGCATTACAATTCCTGACTTGAAATTATATTACAAAATACTGTGATAAAATCAGCATGGTATTGGCAACAAAATAAACCTGAGGATCAATGGAATAGATTAGAAGACACAGAGGCCTCTACGAACACACTCAGCCACCTGATCTTTGACAAAGGTGCAAAACACACTTACTGAAAGAAAGATACCCTCTTTAACAAATGGTGCTCGAAAAACTGGCTCTCTACATGCCAAAAACTAAGACTTGACCCAGGTCTACCACCCTGCACTAAGCTAAAGTCAAAATGGATTAAAGATCTTAATGTTAAGACAGAAATACTAAATCTCTTGGAAGAGAAAGTAGGAGGAACTCTTGAAGAAATAGGAGTAGGCAAAGAGTTCATGAACAAAAATCAAATTGCACAGGTAAGACTTGAAAGCATTATCAAGTGGGACAAATTCTTATTGAGAAGTTTTTGCACATCAAAAAATTTCCAACAAAGTGAAAAGTCAATACACAAATTTTGAAAAAATCTTAACTAATAAGCACTCAGACAAAGATCTGTTCTCTAAAATTTATAAAGAACTAAAAACATTAGGGTTATTATTTAAAAACCCAATCCAGAAATGGGCATCCGAGATAAACACATACTTCTCAGAGGACAAAATTAAAGAAGCAAGTAAATACATGAAAAAATGCTCCACATCACTAGCCATCCATGAAATACAAATTAAAACAACACTGAGATTCAATCTCACCCCAGAAAAATGGCTATCATAAAGAAATCAACCAACAACAAATGTTGGAGACACTGTGGGGAAAAGAGAATCCTTCTCCACTGCTGGTGGGAATGTAGACTGGTGTGACCACTATAGAAATCAGTATGGAGATGCCTTAAGAAGCTAGGACTGCAAATCTCATTCAAGCCAGCTATGCCCCTACTGGGAATTTTTTGGAGGAACTGAAAATGTCATATCATAGTGATATATGTGTACCTATGTTTATATCAACACAACTTGTGAGAGCCAAATCTTGGAAACAACCAAGATGCCTGTCACATGAGGAATGGTTGATAAAATGTGGTATTTTTACACAATGGAGTATTACTCAGCTATAAAGAATGAGAAACTTGAAGCATTTATATTTAAATAGATGTCACTCGAAGATATACTTATAAGTGAAATAAAACAGACTCACATGTATAAATATCATATAGCATCCCTAGCATAAGAACTCAAAAGAAGAAATACAAATAGAGAGGTTTAACACAATTAAAAGGAAAGTGGGAACTTAAGAATTGGACAACGAGGAGAGGGCAAGGAAAAAAGCTGGGAGACAGGGGCAAACCCATACATTTATACATACAAGATGGGCAAGGTAATGATTCTGAGAAATATCATCAGGTTTTTGAATCTAGCAATTAATTGGTAGGATTCTCACCCTGACTAACTATACATGCTGATACCTGTGAACCAAGCAACTGCACTGAAGATAGCAATGTGTAATAGAAGGGACACACTTGGAATGCCTGTCATTCTGGTCTTCTAAATACATACTTCTTGTCATGACATACCAATTATTACCATACTGTCTCAGAAATAAAAGGTTTTTTTCTTGTTTTAAATGGGTAATAAATGAAAAAAAGATGTAAGAAGAAGAAAAAGAAGTCACAGGACTGTCTTGCTACAATGCTGTATATGGTTAGATTTTAAAGTTCTGTGTAAAAAAGTGTAATTGTTTATTCATATTCTTTAAATATTTTTCATTTTTCAAATTTTTATCTCCATATGCTGTAGGGACTTAGTTTTTAATATATCAATACTTGACGGAAAATACCTGTTTCATGTTATGCCTAAGATGTTTGATATTCAGACAGATAGTGAAGTTAAAGCCAACTGCATATGTTGTAGGGTAATAATAAGCTCCTCTTCTGAAGAGTTAACAACCTAAGTTTGCAGACCAATAATTAGAGAAATAGAAGAGTTGTAAGGACAGCCAACATTTTGGCCCTAGCCTTCAAAGTCAGTGAAGACTCAGGACATAGGAGAACCTGTACTGTAACATCATGTAACTCAATTGTGTCCCAAATTTTCTGGTCAAGGAAATTATGGGACCAGAGAGGAATGTGATCAATGTCGTAGAGTGTGGGTAAGGAGAGTCACCTAGAGAGAAAACATTCTCTCAGACTTTCACAAAGAGCAAATTGGTCAAGAAATGGCCATAACTCATCCACATGGCTGACACTGACAAAGGATCTGCAACTGCGGTACAGGGTCACAGGATAAATCCTGAAGGGATTTGACTGACGTTATCAGATACAAAAGTTACATTTTTTATTATATAGGTCTTGCTTTATCTTGGTCTTAACCATCCAGCAGAAAAGTATAAAAATGTGCTATATAAAGTAAAGCCATATTAATATGCTGAGCTGTGAGAGGCTCAAGTCAACAACTTCTGTGGATAACCCACTACTATTGTGGACTGCTGGACTGTGTTGGATTGTTTTGGTGAATTCATGCATCTATAGTATTTAGATGCCAATGGAATACCCATTTCTGACAGGACTAAACAAAAACATGGGATACAAAGGAAAGACCATTTTGTATATGTATATGCAGAATAGTTAGGACAGATATACAGCTACTTTTGGTTAATTCAATGAGGAGAAAGATTTGTACTAATAGTGTTTGGATAGGATATCCTGTCTGCATCTTGAACTATGGATAACCACTAAGAAGATAAAAATGTACAATGTATTAAATATTGAAACTGTCTTATTAATCAGTTTTGAAACTGTCTTATTGTTACTTGTTTCTCAATAAAATAAAATAAAAAATAAAAGCCAGACGAAACCTCCTTCCACCTTGCTTGCTTACTCTGCCTGTGTCTCCATGGTTTCTCAATCTTATCGACTGCTAGTTGCCAGTTTCGTCACTTTGAGCCTACCATTTCCTCTGTCTTTACTATACCATCTTTGAATCCAAATCCCAATCCATCACTGTTCTGCTAACGTTCTTGACTACAACTCAGAGAAACAGAAGTTCTCCTTCATTGCTAGCACCCCAGACTCTCATCAGGACCTAGCACAGCATGCTAGCAATCATTTAGGAGGCTAAATTGTATGCTTTCCCAGGACAAACCCTGGCACCGAACATAGTTGGCAGACCTCTCAGCATAGGCACATGGGTGGAAAACAAAACCCTCAGGCACACATATCTACTCAGACTTTTGCAGAGTACCATGAGAGCACTTGACCCAATTCTCCTTCTCTCTGCAGAAACAGAAGGACAGGGTTCACAGTACTGAGCTGCTGTCCACCCGAGAACAAGATATGAAGGTGCCACTCTCAATCAGTATGGAAATCAGGGTACAGACAAACAATCCCATTTCTCAGTTCCCTAACAACAAAATACAAAAACATAAATAGTCACATTTTTTTCAGTGAGAGGACCTTGATGCACTACAGCAGCTAGACTTGCCCAGTGCTTTACCCAAAGGCTCCACCCTATGGCTCAACCCAGGCTTTGAATTAAGCTACCTGTCGCTACCACCCCATCCCAACACTCTGAACTTCAGCCTAGAAGAACAGGCCAAGGGAATCCATGGCACCACAGAATCATATGAATTATAAAATATTTTTGAAGAAATGAATTATCTCACTTGCTCCTCCAAAAACCTATAGTGGATTTTTAACATAGATGTTTTAATTCTCAAGATTTCACAAAGGAAGAAAGCAGGTTTCAAATTCATTATAAGCCATGCCTGTGTCAAAAAAGCTTTTCTGTTAAAGCCTGAAGTTAAATGTCTGCTATAGTCTGATTCCAGCCTCCATGTGCCACTGATCTGATGACCCCTGACCAAAGCAGGGTCATGGACTGAGAAGGCCTTTATTGTCACAGAAGTTAAAGTTCAGTAGGGCCAAGTGAGAGGTGGCCTGCTGTTAATGGCAAAAAGCACAAGGGCAGCATCTAGATGATTTTTAATCGCAGTAGTTTTGGTCCTGTTGGACTTTTAATGGAATCACACAGGCAGCAATCATAGATCAAAGGACTTCAGCATCAAGGGGATACTGCAGAAAATTTTCCTTTCTCTTCAGCAGCCCCCTTTAACAGGAAACACAGTGTTTGACAGCATTTTTGCACAAACAGCATGTTCACTACCTCCCAATCCCCCAGAAGCCCAGATCCTCAATAAGACCTGGAAAGCCTTAGTGCTTTGCCTCCATGACCCCTCCTACCTCACCTGGCAATGGCATCCGTTCCCCTCCACACCATCAAGACAAGCAGCCTGCATCTCTCTAACATCTTCTCTTATTTTCAGACTTTCCTTTGTACTTTAAATTCTCCAAAGAACATCATTGCTCCACTCCCCTGTTTGTCATGTTTCACTAACAAGCTTAACCATTATTACATTTGGAAAATCTTGTCCCTGATGTCTTTTCTTCCTGAAAGACTGCACTGTTCTCTCTGTAAAGATATCACTCACTACAAAGTAAATTATTGAATGGCAGACACCATTTCCAGCTACTAGAAATATATCTGGCACACAGTATGA
Source organism: Octodon degus (assembly GCF_000260255.1). Lineage (NCBI taxonomy): Eukaryota > Metazoa > Chordata > Mammalia > Rodentia > Octodontidae > Octodon > Octodon degus. The sequence goes on from NW_004524670.1 coordinate 3,422,796, forward strand.
GCTAAAAATGTATTTGTTAATCCAAGTTGAAAGCTTGTTGTTTAAGATAATTGTAGTTTTGGAGATAGTTCCTTTTACAGAAGTTGGAATAGTAGCAAACAGTACAGAATTAGAGGGATGGAACTAATAAGTGATAAGATAAATTGAGGACAATCAGGAATGGCCTTTGCACTGCATGTTCTGCTTTTTCTCCTCTTTACCTGTTCTCCACCTTGGTATGCCCTGGGTCTAAATTTAAGTGACATGTAACCACATTCACACTCCCTCTGGCGATGTGTAGGCTCTGCTAATGGGCACACAAATGGAGATTAGAAAACAAAATTGCAGGACCAGCAAATAGCTCAGTGAATTAAAGCATCTGTAAGAAGACTTGGGCGCCGGGGGTTCAATTCCCAGGCCTGCTGTGCTGGCCCTGCCCCTGAGGCACCCTGAGATAGCAATTGAGACTGGACATGGTGGTGCACGCCTATAATCCTAGCACTTGGGAGGCTATAAACAAGAGAATCACTATGAGTCCAATTTAGTAGTGAGACCCTGGATACTCTGTAGACCCTTCCCTAAAATACGGAAAAAAAATGAATGAATGAAAAAGAAAAGAAAATTGCAAAGTTGAGACATTTGTTTCATTGGCTTCCTGTGTTCCAGGCTCAATATCGTCTCCTTGGTGGGTGGCTCTTCTCCAACTGCAGCTCTCCTCCATGACAGGAATAGAGGCTAAGGCTTTGCTATCACTCCAGGATTTCCCTTTAAACCTTCATCCATAAACCCCTATGAATAGTCCATGTGTGCCAAAGGACACTAATCCATGCAACATTAAATTTTATGATGTTTTGGCCTACTTCTATAGAAAGTGTGACTCAAAATGTTTTGGATTATTGACATATCTCTACAGCTCACAATCTTAGCAAAAGAAAAAAAAAAAAAAAAAACTTACTGCACTACGCGTTTCTTAGGATCAGGGTCCTTGCCTTGAGGAAGGCATAATATGAATAGCGCTCAATATGCATTTGTTAAATAAAATAGTAAATAGATGTGAAAAACATCAAGTGATTGTGACTATATAGCTCAAAACTGGAAATTGGTGCAAGTCTAGATAAAGAGAATGCATCCTAAAACAGTTCCTTGCTCTTTGAAATGGGGTAATGGTGGGTGGGTGACAAAATAGGAAGATGTCAAAGGAATGAATCCTGTGAGCTTCTGGAAGGCAGCCTAGGTGAGTAATTCCCTGAAACAGCAGGACCCAAAAGGCCTCTTCAGCCTTAGAGGTATTGCCCCAGTGGTTACACCCAGACGTCTTAGTGTGACTGATAACTCCTTTCCAGTGACAAAGTGCACTAGAACACTGCAGCAGTGATTGGTTATTGCTTCACACTGCGTAAGGACAGGCCTGGAATTGAAGAGAATATTGTCAGCAAGGCACCCCCTGCGTCATGCTGCAGACATCTCGCCAGTATCGATGGGGATTACCTCTAATAAACTTTCCACGTAAAAGGCATGGGAGGGTATCTTTAGAACCAGGCAGCCTGCATGACAAGTACAAGATGCCAAACAGAACTGAGGAAATGAATGGGAAGGAGAAATTAAACACAGAAATCCAGGCTAGATTTCCTGAGCAAGTTCTACTTCCCCCTTGTGGCCACATATCTAAGAGAATGAAAACTTGTTTGTCCCTCAAAACAGCATTATCATTTGATCAGATGTTAGAAACAAAACATGTCCATTACAAAATAATGGAAATGCATCTGAACAGGTAGGTAGCATTCCAGGTGTAACATGTAAATTCTGAGTTGTATAAATGAACTAGTCAGGGTTAAATTGGGTTAACCAAGAACAAAATGATCCAACCAGAAGCCAAATTGGTAAACCAGAATGATAAGCGCTGATTCGAAACTCGTTTAATTCTCAGAAATTTGCTGTAAACATTAACTTCACACGAGCAATAGAAAGGTAGATACGAAAGTGGTCATCTGGCGCTTTCTGGGTTGTACGCATGCGCAAGACTTGTGTCTAAATACACGTAAGCCTCGAACTGTCACTGTGGATCAGGGTTACTAGCTGTGTTTTATGGGTGAGGAACCTAGCCCCTACTCACCTCTGAAAGTAATATATCTTAAATATTGATATTGAATTGCAGATTTTCCAGTATTTTTATTCTTCTAAGTTACTTCATTCTTTTTGAATTCTAATTTTTCATTTTCTTCCAGTTCTTTCTGAAACATTATGTTGCACATTTTCAAGGAGGACATGAACAACCTTTATAAGATGACCTCATTGTTAGTTTGTTGTTTGTCTGCTAGCCCCAAGCATGAAATAGATGCTCTTTTTTAAAAATATTTTGGATACTCTTTTTGAAATTATATATTAATGGCATACATAAGTTAACAATAATGAGAGGTTTCAGAATTATAAGATGTATTTGTCCTGTATATAATAAGTACACTTGGGCTGACCAGATAGCTCAGTGGACTAAAGCTCCTGCTTAGGCAGAGCACGGTGGCCGGGGTCTGATCCCTGAGGAGCTGAGCTGGCGCCTCCCCCACAGGGCACGCTGAAGTAGTGATTGAGACTCTGTGTGTGTTGCATGCCTGTAATCCCAGCACTTGAGAGGCTGAACACAGGAGAATCACTAGGAGTCTGACCTGTGTAGTGAGACCCTGTAGACCTTGTACTCAATACATAAAAAATAACAAGTACACCTTAATTCAAGTATAGAAAGACACTCTACAAAGATAACAAGAGCAAGAATATTTTCTTTAAATTATGGGAGCCAAATCTGGATATTTGAAAACATTGCAAAATAATATGGAGGTATTCCTGATATTATATAAAAGAAGAAGGATAAAGGAATCATATGCAATTTATTTCTTTTATCTACACCAGAGAATCCTAACTCTCCTCTTTTAACACTGCTAAATGTGCTTAATTCTGCCCAATCACCTAATAGTACTTAAATAATAACTATGAAATGCATTAAATGAATGTAAAATATGTTACATAGGGCATTCAAGGGGTCATTATAATCTAGGTGGGTTGTAATTGAAGCAGAAGATGTAGAAGAAGTGCTTATCAAATTCCAAATGTTTAATATTTTATTTCTCCAGCATAACATATCATCCAGAATATGAGTCAGAGCCAAATAGCTGCTTGGATTTAAATCTTAGATTTCCAGTTAAAGAAGTGTGTGATCATCGGCAGAGTGCTCATTTTCAATCGGTTTCTATTCCTAACAGAAATCTGCTAGGAGACTCAAATGAGAAGTGTTCTGAAGCACTTAGAACGAGACAGGGTACAGCTGAGGTTTGCTTTTTCTGTCCAAGCCTGGAAACTACCCAAAACGTACCCTCAAGAGAGTGTCTAACAGCAAAATAGCAGCAGGTATACTGCAGCTATGCCCAACACTGTAATGCTCTGGTAGCATCATTTCTTTGATGAGATTCCCTTTTAAACTTTCAAACTTTGATACATACATCTGCTCTTTACACAACAGTCACAGGTTTCAAAGCCAAGTGAATATTTGGTGTGACAACCAGCACTTAGCTTACTCTAAGGTGGGCACTGTTCTTCCTGTGGCCAGTCCAGAGCTACACTCTGGAAGTTCCAGGAAGTCCTCACGAGAGAGCCCATGAGGAGAGCTCTCAGTGCCCAGTAAAGGAGGCTTCCCCTTGGAGAACCACACACAGTACCATGATGGCCTCTGGCCTGTGCCCCTAAAGGTGTGTCTTACATACGTACCAACCCTATTGGGATTTCTAGGCACTTCACAAGCATATTTAGTACATGTAGCATTTGCCTGGGGTTGAGAAGGAAAACAAATATGCAAAAGAAAATATTTCATTTGTTCATGACAGTGAAAATAGGCCTTGTTAATATTTTGGTACATTGTATTTCACCATTTTTCTACTAATATTTATGGTTTAGCTTTGTTTTATAAAGAGGGTATCAAAATATACATAGAATTTCAATCAATCAACAAGTAAATATATATTCATCTTGTTCCAGAGTCTTCTCAGACAGTAGACGAACTGAACAGACATTTCCTAAAAGAAGTACAAAATGACCAATAAGCACTTGAAAATCTTTCTTCATATTTTTAGCTTTTGTTTTGTTTTGTTTTGTTTTGCAACAGGGTCTCACTATGCAGTTCAGGCTGGCCTTGAGCTCTCTTGGTACCCAAGCTGATCTCCAACTCACAACAATCCTCCTGCCCCAGCCTCCAGAGTGCGAGGGTTTACAGATGTCCACCACCACACATTTAGCTAGTAAGGAAATTTTAGCTGGCAAGGAAATGCAAATCCAACGAATTCTGAGATTCCATCTTCTCCAATCTACATGGCTGTCATAAAACAACAGATGTTGGAACAATAAAACAATGGAACAATAAAACAACAGATGTGGTGAGGATCTAGGGAAAAGGAACCCTCCTACATTTTGGTGGGTATTTGAACTAGTACAGCTGCTATGGAAATCCATAGAGATCCCTCAAAAATACCAAAAATTAAAATTTGTCTTGACTCACCTATATTTCTCCTAGGACATAAAGAGCTAAAGAAATCATAATGTAATAATACATGAATTCTCATGTTTATAGCAGAACAATTCACAACAGCTAAGCACTGGAAATAGCCTGCATACCCATCAGTGGACAAACACATAAAGAAAATGTGGTATACATGCACAACGGAGTTTTACTGAGTCATAAACAATGAATTCTTATCATTTGCAGGAAAATGGATGAATCCAGAGACCACAATGTTAAGTAAAATAAGTCAGACACAGAAAGTTAAATAACATGTGGTTTCTCTTTTAAGAAAAACCCAAAGTATAAATAAATTAAAGAGTAAAATGAAGGGAAAACTTTTAGAAATGGGAAAGTTAGGGGAAGGAAAAGAAATATGGTGGGAAGAGAAAATCAGAATTGAAAAATGATCAAGATATAACTGTATATATATATATATGTAATTATACATATAGGCACATATACTCATATATATTCCAATCATTATGTATGTATTCTATATATTCCAAATATGCTTGCCAATTTGAGTGAATTTTCCAATTTGCCAAAACGAATGTAAACATCATGTGTTGCAATCATATACCGATAAGATAATAATATAAACAATATTATTCTTGCACACAATGAGTATAATTCCCTGTAGAGAGACGAACACTAGAAGTGGCACTAAAGAGTCAGAGACTATGAGTGTTTCTGCGGTCTTCCTGGATTCATTTTTCTTCACTCATTTCCAATAGTGTGATGTAAGTTTTCACACTCAGTAGTAGAATTTGTATCTCACTCTCATAATTATAATGACTGCTATTTTGTTCTGACATTGCCAGTCAAGCGGAAGACCTAATACTATTATAGGCTACTGGACTCTTTTAGAATATTTTGCTGAGTTTACATACTTATAATATTCAAATAACGGAACTTAACAAGAAAAAGGGGATACAGATGAATGTCCATTTTGTATCTGTGTATTCAAAGTGGTTAGGATAGATATATAGTTACATTCTCTTAATGAATAGAGGGATTTGTTCTAATGGTGTTTGTAAATAGGATATCATGTCCGCCTCTTGTACAGCAATTAACCACTAGGAAGAATGTATGCAATGTGTTAACTATTGAAGCTGTCCTACCAATTTAATTTGAAACTGTCTCATTGTTATTTGTTTATCAATAAAATTATGGAAAAAAAGGATTTGCAGATATGATATTTTCTTTATTTTTTATTAATTTTGATGAGAAAAAAATCACAATGAGACAGTTTCAAAACAGGTTACTGGGACAGTTACAATAATTAATACATTGCATATTGTTGTTTTCACAGTAGTTATTCACAGTACAAGATGCAGACATGATCTCTTGTCTAAACACTATTAGCACAAATCTTTCTTTTCATTGAACTAAGAGCAAGTAGCTGTATGTTATCCTAACTATTTTGTATATACATATATATTTTTTTCACTACAAAATGGTCTTTCGTTTACGCCCCCATTTTTGTTTTGTTTTGTCACAGAAAGGTGTTCCATTGCTGATAGAGAAGCTATATTTGGAGAAGTCTTTAAAGGACTTTTTCATGCTTGACACCAGTTTAAATATTGTAGGTACTTGAATTCAGCAAAATATCCCAATAGAGTCCAATATTGTATAATAGTTATGGGTTATCAGCAGAAGTGGCAATTGTCAGGAGTTGCTGACTTGAGCCTTTTATAGCTCAGCATATTAATATGACATTACTTTTTATATCTTGTGGTTATATTTTTCTGCTTTGATCTCTTCATGGTATTACTACTTGATGTTTGAATTTTTCGATAGTGGCTACTTATGAACTGCTAATCTGAATATTACGCCAGTTTGTATACTTTATCTTCATTTCCTCTAACTAGTTTTCTTTATGAACATTCAAATTCATTGTCAATTGCGTATAGTCTCATATACATTGTTAATATGATATTAGGTTTTATAATCATTAGTTTGCTAAAGACACTAATGTAAGAGTAAATACTAAATACAACAGAACACTAAACAACAAAGCTCTTATTATTTTTCAAAATAATCTCTAACATACTAAGTAGACATCAATAGACCACGATTTCTTGAGATATGAAATTCACTTTTTTAAATTCTTACACCATATAGCTTTTACAGCCTCCCATGTATAAGCATTACCTCATTTAAAAAATGCCAAACTTTAGAAGCACGTGTTAACACTTATGCTAAGAAAAACTTAAAAGTTGTAAAATGTTAAAGTTGACAGAGTACTCCAATAGCCTGATTTTATTGTCAGAAATTTGAATGAGTTCTCTGATTAAAGTTTAGAAACCTTTTAAACAGGTATTTTAATATTGAATACTCACACAGTAAATCTAAAGAAGTTTAATATTAAATCGAAGTGGGTTTTTTTCCTAAATTAAAATCCCACTCACTTTACTTAATATTAAAAGATTTTAAAACATTTTGGGGATATAGAATCAGTTTCCTTTGTCTTCAGGATTACAAAATAAAAGCTTATAAAGAACAATAAGCAAAGCTAAAAACAAGAGAAAAAAAGCTTAAAAACAGAAAACCACTTTTCACAATGGATTTGCCATGAGAGCACAGGTATAGTGAAAATCACCTGTAAATCAAAGCCAACATGAAAAAGGAAAAGACTCATTAATATCGTTGTCATCAGACACATGGACTCCAGCAAGTTCACCACCACCAGCCTTCTGATCTACAAATATGGTGGCCCCTATCCTGGATTGTCACACAGCTCACATTGCTTGCAAGTTTGCTGAGCTGAAAGAAAAGATTGATCTCCAGTCCAGTAAGAGGCTGAAAGATGGGCCCAAGTTTTTGAAGTGATGCTGCCATTGTTGACATGGTTCCAAAACAACCATTGAAAAATTTGAGAAGAAGACTGCTAAGATGAGGAAGGGTCCCTCCCTGTATGCCTGGGTCTTGGACAAGCTAAAAGCTAAGCATGAGCGTGGTATCACCACTGACATCTCCTTGTGCAAATTTGAGACCAGAAAGTATTATGTGACCATCATTGGTGCCGCTGGACATAGAGACTTCATCAAAAAAGTGCTTACAGGCACATCTCCAGCTGACTGTGCTGTCCTGATTGTTACTGCTGGTATAAGTGAATTTGAAGCTGGTATCTCCAAGAATGGGCAGACCCATGAGCATGCCCTTCTGGCTTACACACTGGGTATGAAACAACTAATTGTTGGTGTCAACAGAATAGATTCCATGGAGCCACCCTACAGCCAGAAGAGATATGAGGAAATTGTTAAGGAAGTCAGCACCTACATTAAGAAAATCAGCTACAACCCTGACACTGTAGCTTTTGTGCCAATTTCTGGTTGGAATGGTAACAACATTCTGAAGCCAAGTGCTAATATGCCTTGATTCAAAGGATGGAAGTTCACTCATAAAGATTCCAATGCCAGCAGAACCACACTACTTAAAGATTTGGATTGTATCCTTCCACCCACTCACTGAACTGACAAGCCTTTGTGGCTGCCCCTCCAGGATATCTATAAAATTGATGGTACTGGCACTGCCTTTGTGGGCTGAGTGGAGACTGGTATTCTCAAACCTGGCATGGTGGTCACCTTTGCTCCAGTCAATGTCACAACTGAAGTCAAGTCTGTTGAAATGCACCATGAAGCTTTGAGAGAAGCTCTTCCTGGGGACAATGTGGACTTCAATATCAAGAACATGTCTGTCAAAGATGTCTGGCATGGCATGTTGCTGGTGACAGCAAAAACAACCCACCAATGGAAGCAGCTGGTTTCACTGCTCAGGTGATTATCCTGAACCATCCAAACCAAATCAGTGCTGGCTATGCCCCTGTCCTGGATTGTCACACAGCTCACATTGCTTGCAAGTTTGCTGAGCTGAAAGAAAAGATTGATCACTGGTCTGGTAAGAAGCTGGAAGATGAGTCCAAGTTTCTGAAATCTGGTGATGCTGCCATTGTTGACATGGTTCCAGGCAAGCCCACATGTGTCGAGAGCTTCTCTGACTACCCACCTCTGCGTCATTTTGCTGTTCATGATATGAGACATGATTGCTGTGGGTGTCATCAAAGCTGTGGACAAGAAGGCTGCTGGAGCTGTCAAGGTCACCAAGTCTGCCCAGAAAGCTCAGAAGGCTAAATGAATATTATCCCTGCCACCTGCCACCCCAGTCTTAATCAGTGGCAGAAGACCAATCTCAGAACCGTTTCTCTTGGGCCTGCCAAATAGGTTCAATCCTAGGGCCTGCCATGCTGGCCCTTCCCCTGGGCATACTGAGACAACAATTGAGACTGGGTATGGTGGTGCATGCCTGTAGCCCCAGCACTTGGGAAGCTGTTAAACAGGAGAATCACTAGAGTCCAGTTTAGTAGTCAGACCCTGAACACCCTGTAGATCCTTCCCTAAAATACAGGAAGAGAGAGAGAGAGAGAGAGACAGAGAGAGAGAGAGAGAGAGAGAGAGAGAGAGA
>NW_004524670.1:3431878-3438410 GCF_000260255.1 Octodon degus
AGAGAGAGAGAGAGAGAGAGAGAGAGAGAGAGAGAGAGAGAGAGACAGAGAGAGAGAGACAGAGAGACAGAGACAGAGAGACAGAGACAGAGACAGAGACAGAGACAGGTTTCTTCTAATTGGCCATTTAAGTTTAATAGTAAAAGGCTAGTTAATAACAATGCATCATAAAACCTTCAGAAGGAAAGTAGAATTTTTTTGTGGACTATTTAGTGTGTGTGTGTGTGTGTGTGTGTGTGTGTGGCAGTTTCTAAGTTATTAGTTTTTTAAATCAATAACTTTTAATGGCTACAACTTGACCAAAAATCTGTCACAGAATTTTGAGACCCATTAAAACAAAGTTTAATGAGGGGGAAAAAAATACCAGATAACCCGCCTTTTACATTTCAAAGTAAAATTCTTAATGTTTGAGCTACTACTCCTGAAAATACTCTTTTCATTAAAGATTTTTGTAGCCTTTTGGTCAGTGATAGTGAGCCTTTCTTTGTTGCCAGAACACCTATCTTAATCAGTTTTTATCCTATACTCTTTTTAAGCTGGGAAGAAATATTAGTCTGTGTTTGTAGAGCCTACACAGTACTTGCTTGGTCCATGGGAGAAATGAAATAATATTTTATTGAATTGAGAATGGTGAAAATACCCAGAAGACACAAGGCACGAATTTGCCTGTTTTTCTGTGAGTGTGAGCAGAAAAGAACAATTTCAGAAATGCTTAGCCAAACTTTTCAAACTGGACTCTATGAAATAGCACTGACAGAGAATTTTAGAGGTCTTCACATACTCAGAGACAAAGGAAGTTAAATATTTGGAAAATATTGCTTACTCTTGAAGATGTATGATTCATCTACCTTTGAAGAGAGATGGCAGCAAAGCAAAGGGACCTTGTCATACATGCCTTTGTCAGCTTAAAAGATAAAGAGAAAATAACTTGCCTACTTAAAAATGCAAGATACAGCCTTATGAAAGAAGCAGAGAGCATGATGCTGAGTCAATCAGTATACACGTAGCTAAAAAGCAAAATCAGATCATTGAAATAGTCCATCATATCAGTGGGTTCTACATCCTAAAATTCAATCAAATTCAAACTGAAAATATTTGGGGAGATAAAAATGTTTGCACCAAACGCGTACAAAATTTTCTTTTCATGTAATTTTTCCCTACACAATATAGTACAGCAAACATGTATTATTTACATGGGTGTTAGGTATTGTAATTAACCTAGAAATGGCTTGGAGTACACAAGAAGATGTGTGTAGGTTGTACATAAATATTAGGCCATTTGATGTGAGGGACTTGAGTAACAGCCACCAATTATAGTGGCAACAGGGGTCCTGGGCGCAATCATTTTGAATACCAAGGGACAACTACAGCAAAAAATAAAATGCAAGAAAGCCCAAATTCAAAATCAAAATTTTAATCAGTGATGGAGTACAAGCAATAGTGCAATTTTTTTTCTTTGTATTTTAGGGGTCTACAGGGTGTTCAGGGTCTCATTACTAGATCAGACTCATAGTGATCCACCTATTTACAACCTCCCAAGGGCTGGGATTACAGGCACGCACCCCCACACCTACTCTCAATTGCATCATAGTGCACCCCAGGGGCAGGGCCAGCACAGCAGGCCCCGGGGATAGAACTCAGGGCCCCTGAACCTGCTTGTAGGCACTTTATTCTGCTAAGCTATTTGGCCAGCCCAGTAGTACAAATGTTTTATAAAAAATAAAATCAGTTAAATGGTAAATAAAGTTTAAAAACTCCAAAGGATTGGAAAAACAGAAAAAGGGTGAAATAATTTAATTACCATCTTCATCAGACTAAAAACACATTTAATCTATGAACTAAATGTTATCTTCAAAAACACCAAAGTTAACAGAAAAGGCAAAGCTAAGATGCAATTTAAACATTTTGGGGGGAAAAATGAATAAAAAGCAGTAACTACATGTTGCATAACTTACTAAAAGTTATGTAAAACAAACAAAAAAAATCAAAAGAAACTACTACCCACATAGACTTATCCTAGGTGCTAGAAGATTTAATTCTTCATTTTAGAAATTTTCAAACATACTCTAATACAAAGCAAAACTATGTCAACTCTCCATGTCTGAACCCCTTCACTTTAGTGTGATAAATATGTGACGCATGTTGATTTGCATTTTCCCTTTCTTTCTTTCAGGGATTTATCCCCTGCCTTGTGCTGTTCCACCTGTAAGTGCATAGAACACAAATGTGGCCAAAAAGAACACATTTTTCATATAACCTAGGTAATACTGCCAAACCTAACAACCTAACACTTTTAGTAAGTTTCTTATCAACACATTTGTAAAAGTACAAAAATACAGCTATCTAACAACCATCAAAATATCTTACCTCTGGGGCTGGGGAGATGCCTCAGTGGAATAAGCACTTTCCTGGCAAGCACAAGGGCCTGAGTTCAATCCCCGGTCCTGCCAAAATAAACAACAATAAACAAATAAATAAAACAAATAAACAAATAAATAGCCAAAATAAACAAATTAATTAATTAATTAAGTTAAATATCTTACCTTTGTAAAAAACAAGCAAAACCACAAATAAAGCACAAACTCCTGGTACGCGCAGTCATAATTCCCATCACAAAGTCTAGAAAGAAGTCCTGGAGCCCAAGATTTATGGTCAGTTTGCCTCTGACTAGAATGGGCAGAGCACTCTGCAGCTTCCCAATAGGGGTGCCAGGACTCCCCGGAGTACGACAGCACGGCATGCCAACAGAGCTCCAAGTGCAGAGTGGAGCATTCATTTTTCTTATTGCTGCCTTTTCCTCAACACCCGCAGCAATGGCGCTTCATACTTAAAACGAAGCGAATGAATACAGGCCATAGGATCCCTCCAGAGCAAATATGGACTGCTACACTTCACACCTGTTAGAACTACTGGACCGGAAGGGCTGGCATGGTAGGAGCATGAGGCTTCCCAGCAGTGATCTCTGAGTTTGTATTACGTGGGAGTGAGAAGCTCAGGCTTTGATTTCAAACAGACCGAACTTCAATTTCCAGATCTTCTATTGTTAGTGGATGCCCAAAGGGAAGATAGACAACAGCTATAATATGCAGTTTTTCATCTGCAAAATATGAATATTTCTAGTATTTATTATAGGATTATTGACAGGAAGATAAAATACCCCATAGCAAATATTGATGTACTCAGCATATATTACTTAAGGAAATATATGAGTTTGAGGTGTAATTGAAGACTATAATGTTTAAAATTGTTTTCATTATTGTAGTAATGGATACATCACCACCAAATCCCCTCAAAATATTTGCCCTTGCTTTGAACACATCTATCTCATTGTTCCTGCCCCTTTCTGAAGCACAGGACACAACTGATTTGATAAGAAACTTACTAAAAGTGTTAAGTAAAGACATTTCATTGATGTCTTTAATTGCTGCGCTGGCTTCTCCAGTGTACAGACCCACCCAGGATGGTTAACTTTCATCGCCTTCCTAACTTTGGGGAAGGGCCAGAAGTTGGGAGGCACCAGACTCAGTGAATAGGGAGAAGATGGCCCGGCATGCATTTAGGAGTCCACCTTTCCACTGAATTGTGCTTGGCAGCAGTTTCTACCATATTTTATATTGCACTTTATAAAGACTTTCATGAAGGAGGATTTCCAGAATTGATTTATAAAATGACAAAAACAATCGGACAAGCATTTTTGAAGGTAGGGGTTTGTGCTCACTTCGGCAGCACATATACTAAAAGGTAGGGGTAGTATTCTGAGGAGGAATAATGATAATTTAATAATTTTTTAAATTTAAACATTCACTGTATATTTTAGTAATACCTTGTATTATGCATATATATATTAGCAAAAATTATTTAACAAGTATGTAGAAGTAGTGAATATAGTAAGCTTGGGAACATGGATCCTGTAGGTAATTCTCTTTCTCAATCCATTAAAAATCATTCTATCTAAATAGATGAAACTAAAACATCTAAACATGACCAGTATTGGATATTATATTTTTCATTCTCTGGATTTTATTTTTGAGTCCTATGATCACATAATTTTTCCAACAATAACCACTGAGGTAAATCTTGTTACAGTTCAAATTTCCAAAGGCATGACTTTTTCTCACTTCCTTCATCCAAATGTTATTAATTTTTCTAGGTAGTTTCCCTTTTTAATTGATTTAGGAGATAAAATCACTGAGAGTAGATTTTTCTGGAAATCAAGACTTGAAAATGGAACTCTTCAGCACTGTTTTCCATGGCTAATACACCCTGTCATACTTCATCTTCCATGCAGCAGTTACGGTATTGGCTTCTGGCTCACCTCGTCCTTCCCAAATCAAGTTTCTAAAAATATTAAACTGTAATGATCTCTTCAGCATATTTTATTTCATCACCTAAGTTAGCTTGGCATTCCTTAGCAGATTGAGTACAAATTTTTAATGTATCTTTCTAAAAGGGATGTCTTCAAATTAACTGTACCTTCAGAAATACCCCTGGGCCTTTTAGCAGTCCTCATAGTCTATCTGGTAAAGTAAGAAAACAATTAGATCCCCTAAAGTTTTTAATATCAAATACAACATTCAGTCATTCTTTAGAGTTCTCAAGAATCTAAAGGTACCTTAAAAGGTGTGCTACCAAAACCAGCTTAAGATTCCCCATAAGCCGTTTCCAATATGTGAGACCATTTCAGAGGTATCAATACAGAATAAGAGATCTCAACCCAAACCTATTATACCATCACTTGGATAGATAAATCCAAGGCTGTCTGTCATATATTTTACATAAAAATTAGTTCATCCTACTCTAGCCCAGAGAATTTTCTGAATGTTAACTCTGTACTTAATTTTGGATCTTATTTGTGAAATCAAAATTGCTAAGATTTTTCTCTCATTCTCTATCATGTAACCATGTCCTTTCACTCTTAATTCTGTGAGGCATCTTGGATCAATCTAATATTTTTTGCTTTTTGCCTCCTTCCACCCAAAATTAAGCTGCATAGAAGAGCAGTCAATTTACCTTGTTATTGTTTATTACTCCCTGTCCTAATATTTAGATAATATGCAATGCAGTGAGTCCCTGACATAAATATTCAAGCTACAAACTTTCACAGATACAAATTGAGATTAGATTATGAACATCCGTAGAAGCAATCAAATCCCAGAAGCAGCTCCCGTGCCTGCTGGGTATGATCAGAGCCGTGCTGCTGTGTGCCTACTGTACAGTGAGACACCACAGAGCTGCACAGTGCTCCGTCAGAGCCCAAGATATCCAGAAGTAAGAACAAAGACAGCGGTGATGCAGCAGGAATGTCTACAAAGTTCAGCATAGTAACCGTGAGAATAACCACAACAACAAAAGTGAAAATAACTAAGCTTAGACTGAAGCAGAAAGATAGTAGATGTTCTTAGTTCTTGAAACATGAATCATTGAACCACTAGCGCAATGCTAAAGAACACAGACAAGACCAGGGAGCATGTGAGGGCTGCTTCGCCAACAAAGTCAATAATCATATCCCAAAAGCATGGTGAAGTCACAGAGGAGATGGGAAAACTTTGCAGTGTGTGGACACAGGACCAGCATCACCATCCAGTCCCACAAGCTACAAGAGTGTTTGAGGGCTTGAATAAAAAAACTGGGTGAAGAGGGTGTGACTTTAACTTCTATCCATGGATGATGTAAATCTAGAGCCAATATTCACAAAATAAAACTAATCCAGTGTGGGTCAAATCTGTCTTGTCCTCTACATCCTGTTGCTGATGATCTTTTGGCTCCATTTCCCACTTGCCAGTTAGTAGGGTTGTTTGTTTGTTTGTTTCTGAAGTGACTTCCATTTATTTTGATACATCTTTTCCCCATGATGATGTACAAGATCTTCAAGCCAATATAAATATTTTATAAATATTTGAATTTTGGGGTATACACCTGCACAATACCTCAGCAATATCTTTCAGCAAGAAAATACTGAAGAGTAAAGGTTAGACACAATTACTAGGTACAGTAAAAATCTGCTGCCAATATTTCTGAAGTAGGAACGCACCACATACCTGTTCATCTAAGAAAACCACCCTTACAACACAGGATGATTTCATTTTTAGGTAGGACCTGGAATATTTAAGCTGCCAGGTGTTTTTTTTTTTTTTTTTTTTTTGTTTGTTTGTTTTGTTTTTGGGTTTTTTGTTTTTGTTTTTGTTTTGGGTTTTTTTTTGTTTTTGTTTTTGTTTTTTTTGGTTTTGGGTTTGGTTTGGTTTGGTTTTGATTTGGGTACCAGGGATCAAACTCAGGATCTTGCACTTGTCAGGCAAGCACTTATGTTGCTGAGCTACATCCTGCGCCTAGTAGCCCTATTCTTGGCAGTTTACTCCATGCAATCCCCTATATGCCCAGTGTTGTAATGTACTAAACCATCCTTTTAAGGTAATTATAAAAGTAAATTTTTTTTACAGGTATACTGTATTATGCCACCACTTTAAGGTAATTGCAAAACTAAAAAGAATTTATTTTCACTATTTTTGAGTATATGGGTTTTTTTTTTTTTTTT
>NW_004524670.1:3438510-3456351 GCF_000260255.1 Octodon degus
CTGTATTCTTGGGTGTTTTTTTTGCTTTACATTGTATATTTGTATCAAGGGTGTATAAGAAGTACTTTGTTGATTTTATGAATGAATCTGACTTACATTCTCCCATAACAGAACTCGTTTCAAGTCAGAGATTTACTGTACATGTTTAAAATGTATACATAAGTATAGTCTTACTTTTCCTAAATCCCCATGAGTGTGGGCAGCTGTTTCAGTAAATCACTAGTAGATAATATTCACACCTGTTTTGGTGCCAAGTGATATCAGAATTGGTTTTGCTAAAAATTAAACTGCATTATTAAAAAGGTATTTATAAAATCAATCTTTTATATGAGGATAATGTGAATATTAACTAGATAGTCCCATAGTATATATTTTTCTGACATGCATTTCAATAATGTGTTTTTAAGCCTAAAACTATTGCTATAAAACTTAATCATCACACATTAAATTCTCTTGAGATAAACAGGAATCATAACACAGTTTAGGCAACATAAATGACATAGGTATTCTGCCTTTATTGACAAGCAATTGAAAAGTTTTGTACAGGAGCAAAACTGTAGGGTTTTATTTATGAGACAAGGCCCCTCTGGGGTCAGTTTGGGATTAGATTGAAAAGGAAAGACTAAATTCATATGAACATTCCATATGACATTTACTCTAGAAATGGAAGTGATACATAATGGCGGGTTTGTTCTCCTTACTAAACATTCTTCAGATCTTGAGTCATCTGCTTACATGAGAACTGCATTCTTGAAATAACTGTATAAGATGCTAATTTATGTAAAGTTTCATTTTTCTTTTTTTCCATACTCGGAATTGAATCCAGAGTCTCTACACTGAGCTACATTCCTGGCCTTTTGTTTAAGTTTTTATTTTGAGACAGAGCTCCCTAAATTTCCCAAGCTGCGCTTAAAGTTGATATATTCCAGCCTCAACCTCTCAGAGTGCTGAAATTAGAGGCATGCACCAGCTTCCTTTTTCTTTTTTAAATTAATATCTTTTCATCCTGACTGCATATAGCAGCAAAGTCAGCCATGTGATTCTACTTATCTGAAAAATTATACAGGTTTCTGAGACTACAAAGCTAATGATCAAAACCTGGATTTTGACAAATTCACCAAGATAAATGATGCCTTGTGAAGCCTTATGAAAGGCAGCTAAGACATCTTTTATCTGATGACGTCCTGAACCTCACACTGGCTATACTTTTCTTCAATTTGAGTTTGGAATGTAATGCTGGTATCAAACAAAAGCTTAGAACCACTACTAAGCCTCGGGCATTTCTTTATTTCACAGCTATAAAAAGACATCTCTTTGCCTTGATTTATTTCATTTATTATTTTAACTACAAATGTCTGTTGCTTAAAAAGTAAGGTCATAGATCAAACCATAAGGAAACAATCTTCACAACCCCTGCAGACCACAAATTCTTTTGATAGCTAAGCAGACATGAAAAAGGTAGGCAGCCCGGAAGGAGGACGATCTGGTGCCAGTGGAGCAGTTGCTAAGAAACAAATAGGCCCTGGCTCTTCCTTGGCATCAGTACAATCCTCCCTTGTTGCTCCCTTTGATTCTTGGCACCTTCAGTGTTCTTAAACTCAAACAATAATAGCCACAATTTCAGAAAGCACTTACAAATATTACTAATAACATTTTATTATAAACAATAATGATTTTATTACACTATTAGAGTTTTCATTGTGCTGTACATGCTCTCTTTATCCTGCCCTGTGCTTGTATAACTCTTACAAAGCTGAGATCAAAAACATCTGTCTTCTGATCTTTAGTCTGTTTCATATAATAAAGGCATTTCAGAAAGCAGATATTTATTAGAAGATAATACAGCAACTTCTGCTTTTGTAGCTTTGTTCTACATCTTTTGCATTATTAGCTCTTATTTCCATATTATTTTTTTCATGCATGTATCCTTGAATTCACATTATTTTTGTTTCTTGTGCTTGCCGTTGTTGGCATGAAATCTAGAAGGGCTGCTTCCAAAATGCCTCCACATTATGTGGTTCATCATGAAAGCTAAGGTAGTACTATATGAAGAATGGGAAGAAAGATAAAGTTAGTTTTAAACTTCTACACCTCAGGGATAGTCAGTGCCAACCCTAATACTGACTCGGGGCTATTTAGGCTGTGGAGACCGAACTAAAGAGAATGAACCGGCACAGCCACCTTACACAAGACTTGGTGGGGGAAGGGTTAGAAACAAAGAATATAAGAATGTAGCTTCTTCCACGAGCAAATAACCTTCTTCATCTTTACCTGAGAACTGTACAAGACTAACCTGCCTGTACACAGACAATAGTAGATGAGACAGTGTTCAGCACATGAACTATCTTTATCTAAAAGTACAAAACTAGTAAGTAACTCACAAGACAGAATATTAGTGGAAATATCTAAGCAACCAAGGCTTCCATTTTCTTTCACAGTGCATCAACACAGTATGCCACCTCTCTCTCCACCCCTGTAACTACACAGGGAAGAACAACGGAGAGTAGAAACATCCCGGAACTGACACACTGGTTGATACCCTTCCATATGGCAGGAAGCGTGAGGAGCATGTAGCAAATATCATCTTTAAAAGTAGCACACCACCGGGAGTAGCGGTGCATGCCTGTAAACCCAGCCTTCAGCAGGAGAAGCAGGAGCATCACTGCAAGTTTGAGCCCAGCCTAGGCTACAAATTGAGTTCAAGCACAACCTGAACAAAACCCTATCTCAAAAAGACAAAAAAAGGTGTCAAAGTAGTTCATTGCTACATTTATTCCTCCTATTCTTTTTTTTTTTTAAAGAGTTATCTTCATGCTCCACTTTCAATTACATTAGTGGTACTATTTCAGTACATTAGAAAGTTTGATCACTTGAGAACTCACTTTCAAGTACATGTTTATGTACTAAATATAATTTTACTGTTTCCCTTTTCACTGAATATTTTGAGGATGGCTTGCTTAAATCACTAAATTTTCTTCCTAGATATTATATTAAAGGCTATATACTAATTAATTTGATGTTTATGTAAAAATGCATTTAATCATCCAGTTTTATGGACTATTTAATTTTCTCTATCATCCATTATGCTTTAATAAATAATTTTGTGGATCAAATTTAGCACTTAAGTTTATCAGAGGGCCAGCCAAATAACTCAGTGGGTCAAAGCACCTGCTTAGGCAGATACATAGGCCGGAGTTTGATCCCCTGACCTGCTGTGCCAGCCCCGCCCCAGGGGCAGGCTGAGATGGCGATTGAGACTAGGCGTGGTGGTACACACCTATAATCCCAGCACTTGGGATGCATAAACAGGAGGATCACTACAAGTCCCATTTACACAGTGAGACCCTATACACCCTGTCCTAAAAAAAAAAAAAAAAAAAAAAGTTTATCAGTACCAGAAAACCTTGTCAAGTAGTATAAACAGTACAATGTGCTTGATATGTGATATTTAAAACTTTTCACCAAGTTTTTTAGCTTTTCCTGTTTGTCATCAAAATAAAGCAATCCATCTCACTCCATTCTTCCCCGAAATCAGTACTATAGGAATGAGATGTTAATGTATGTTGTGTATTTTTAACAGTGAATCCGGTCTATTGTTGTCATCCTATGTATAATTGCTAGCATTTGCTCTACTGAGAGCTATTTGCAACACTGTACTGACAAGGTCCTACTGGAAAAACTATAAGGGATCCCGCATCAAAGCTGGAGTTCCAGAAGGCAGGAATAGAGACGGGATTTCATGCATTGGAAAGGGCTTATCACCTGCATAAAAAAATAACAAAAATCTCCTATAAATACAGCCTTTGGAGTGAAGTCTGCCTTGAGAAGTCAAATGAACTATAAACCCAAAGATAAACAGGGTGAGTAATCTCGTCTGTGCCTTCTTCGGTGACTTGTTGTTGGAATAGCTAAGTTCTGCATCATAAGACCCGAAGAGTTCCACAGAGGGAGGGATCCATGTAATGAGGAATTGAAGCACCCTCCGAACAAGCCTGAGTGAGGCAGCTCAGGCAAATCCTCCAGCTCCAAACAAGCCTTCAGGTAACGTTAAGTCTAATGAATCTCTCTAAGCCCAAGCCTGAACCAGTGAGGCATGGCTGCCTTCCTCCATTACAGAATCTATTGCTCTATTGCACTGAATTACAGCATAATTTCTTCTTATTTCCAGAAATAAATATCTTTTTCACTTGCTTAAATTTTCTCCATGGCTTTATAATCAAATATATTTTGATAACAGTATATTTTCCCATTTCAAGAGCATAAACATTCGGAGAGAGAATTCTGACTGTTTCTCACTTGTATGCCCTCAGTATCTACAGTTACAGTAGACATCCAGAAGCATTGATTTAATAAATAAAATTTCATAGTGATTTCAAGTGGGCAATTGGATAAACACATCCAGAGTCACTAGAGGAAGCCATGACTGGAGGTTTAGATTTAGAAGTTTGTGTCTTGTATTGTTTCTGTTTTTGTTTTGCAGTACCAGGGATTGAACTCTGGACCTTGTTTTTGAATGAAGCCACTTAGCAAGGTCAGTCAGTGATGGGAAGGAGCAACCATCAATTATAAGGAAGGGACAGCGAAGAAGAACAAAAATAAACATAAAAGTGTGTGTTATTTGTCAAACTAACAAATAACAACTGAAATACTGTCATCTCATTTAATTACAGAAATAAAGCTACAGGCAGCTGGGGAGATGGCTCAGTAGGATAAGCGCTTGACTGGCAAACGCAAGGATCTGAGTTCAATCCCCAGTTCTGCCAAAAAAAAAAAAAAAAAGCAAGCAAGCAAGCTACAAAATAGATTTTCTTACCTACAGCTTTTAGAGGAAACCAAGGTCCTCGGCAGCTGTATGTTTGCTTTAGGCAGCACTGTCAGGAAGTAGTGGAGCTAGGAATTGATTTCAAGTTCACACCAGCCTTGTGTCTGTCTTGTAAATCAATTTTGGAATTAGTGTTGATGCCTGCATAGCCTGAAATGTAACACTTGTGTGTGCATTTGTGCACTCAAATTTCTTTTCAGTTAATGGGATACAATCATATGCAGGAAGGTACCGTGTCTGCTTGACATTGCCACTTAGACGCAAAGGATGAAATGTTATGTTTCAAATCTATGGCCATACCACCCTGAATATGCCAGGTCTAGGCTGAAATGTATCTCAAGAAAGATCGTGTTGCCACAGAGGGACAGTTTGAGGACTGTGGCCACCTTTATGTTCATCTTGCCTTACTGTGAATTTATTCACATATTGGAATATACCTGAGTAAACAATTTAAATTTTATTTGGTAAAGGAAAAGTTCTAGATGTAATAAATAATATCAAGCTAAAAGTGTCATCAAGCATGATATTTCTTGGGTGATTAACAATTGAAATTAGTGATCATTTAATTAAAGAATTCACTCCTGAGAAACTTACAAAAAAGCCCATGTAATTTATTTTCTCCAATAGAAGAAACATAAACCATTATGTTTCATTATAATAAAACTCCCATCATATTTCAAGATATTAGTAACAATGAGATAGAACTTTGGTATATTATATTTTTAATATAGTAATTCTGCAATTGAGTATATTTCAAGTCCCCAGGATTAAGTGATTTTCAAATGAATGACAGAATGACTAAATTTGTTAGAAATACTTCTGCATTTTTCGCAAAATTTATATGGACTGCCACACAGCCAACCTTAAACCCAATCAAAAATCCTGACCTACCTTCCCAAAGTACTTACATAACCTCTGTATTGAAGATAACCACACATATGCATAGTTCTTACATACAAATGGAGATAGTGCCTGCTTAAAAACTATATATATGGTCAGATTCACAAATTCTACATTGGGGCCGGGGAGATAGCTCAGTGGAATAAGAGCTTGCCGGGCAAGTGCAAGGGCCTGAGTTCAATCCCCGGTTCCACAAAAAAAAAAAAAAAAAAAATTTACATTGGACTTAAGTTATTATTGCAAAAGTCCTATCACTGGTTTCCAGTCATATTCTTCTGAAGTTTACCAAATGCATGACTGCCTAACTATGTTTTCAAAAACCCAAATGTGACTGTGCACATAAGATCTTTTCATCATTTATGTCCAAGGCCTTTGATATTCAGACAGATAGTGATGTTAAGCTCAACTGCCTCTGTTTTAGGGTAATAATATCATTAAACTTCTCATCTGGATGGTTAACAACTTAAGTGGGCAGACCAAAAATTAGAGAAAAAGAAGGACTACAAGGATAACCAATACTTTGACCCTAGGCCTTCCAGGCCAGTGAGGACTCAGGACATAAGAGAACCTGTATTGTAATATCCTGTAACTCAGTAGTGTCCCAAATTTTCTGTTCAATGAGATTGTGGGGACACAGAGGAAAGTGATCGACAATGTATAGTGTGCCTAAGGAGAGTCACATGGAGAGAAAACATTTTCTCAGACTTTCCAGAGAGAAAATTGAGCAAGCAATGGCCATAATCATCCAGATGGCTGACACTGACTAAAGGTCTACAAACTGCTGTACAGCGTTTCAGGGTAAATCCTGAGGGGATTTGACTGACCTCGTCAGATACAAAAGTTACATTTTTAGTTATATGGATCTTGCTTTACCTTGGTCTTAATCATCCAGCAAAAAAGCATAATCACGAGGTATAACAAGCAAAGGCAGGGACCAGGGAGATAGCTCAGTAGAATAAACATTTGCCTGGCAAATGCAGGGTCCTGAGTTCAATCCCTGGTACTGAAAAAAAAAAAAAAGTAAAGCCATATTAATATGCTGAGCTGTGAAAGGCTCAAGTCAACAACTTCTCACATTGCTAATTCTACTGATAACCCACTACTATTATGGACTATTAGACTATATTGGGTTATTTTGCTGAATTCAAGCACCTAAAACATTTGAATGGCAATAAAACACCCATCTCTGACAAAACAAAACAAAACAAAACAAAACAAAACAAAACAAAACAGAGGGATATAAATGAAGGACTATTTTGTAGTGATATATATATATATATATATATATATATATAATAGGATATATACAGCTACTTTCTCTTAGTTCAATGAGAAAAAAGATTTGTATTAATAGTGTTTAGACAAGATATCATATCTGCATCTTGTACTCTGAATAACTACTATGACAATGACAAAATGCAATATATTAATTATTGTAACTGTTCTACTAACCTGTTTTGAAACTGTCTCTGCTATTTCTTTTTCATTAAAGTTAATTTTAAAAAAGAAAGAAAAAAAAAAGAAAGAAAGATCAGATAGATAGATAAATAGATAGATCTTTTCACCATTACCCTTTAGCCACAGGATAAAATTCAAGTTCCTAACATGGCATAAACCCTTCCTTATGCATCTTCTGCTTTGGGTTCCTGCTACTCCTTTCATTATGCCCCATGTTGGGCCCTACATGCCAACAATTTCAAACTACCAACCATTTCCCTCTGATGCCATGCTGTGCATTTTATTCTTGCTGTTCCCTTTCCCCACAATGACTTCTAATGATCTCCTCCGTGCAAACTCTTCTTTATCCTCCAGGTTTCAGCTCAGGCATTGCACCATCCTGAAATCTTTCCTGAGACTTCCAGAAGTGCTTGCAGCAAAAGACAGTTTGCACATCCTTCTCACTCTATTTTAGTGATGTTATAACTGTTTGCTTAGGCATTTATCACGCCTAACAGAGAGGCTGATCTCCTGGAGCATTTGTGCAAGACATTTTTTGTTATGTGCCTGGAGTTAGAAGTTTAGGAGGTAGTTTTGTTGCTAAAATACTAACACTCAAAAATAAATAAATAAATAAATAAATAAATAAAATACTAACACTCATTACTTCTCCTTTCATGTATTCTATGCCAAAGAAGCCAAATATAAAAGTAACAAAACATACTGAATAATGAAAAATTGGCTTATTAATCCCTAAGCAGGGCCAGGGAGATGACTCAGTGGAATAAGCGCTTCTCTGGCAAGTGCAAGGCCCTGAGTTCAATCCCTGGTTCCACCAAAAAAATAAAAAATAAAAATAAAAAAAACCCAAAAAGTCACTAAGCAGGTTTTTATTCTTTCGAAGCAGTAAGCGCCTACTAAGCTTCACTGGTATAAAGGGAGCTAGACCTTGAAGATATGTGGAGTGTCCCTTGATCAATTTTAATGAATCTAAAATGGTCATCTAGGGGCCAGGGAGATGACTCAGTGGAATAAGCGCTTCCCTGGCAAGCACAAGGACCTGAGTTCAATCCCCGGTTCCGCATAAAAAAATAAAATAAAATAAAATAAAATAAAAATAAAATGGTCATCTAGAGCTGGGGAGATAGCTCAGTAGAATAAGCACTTGCCTGGCAAGTGCAGTGTCCTAATTTCAATCCCAGGTACCACAAGAAAATAAATAAATAAATAAATAAATAAAATGGTCATCTATAGGAATAAAGAGAAGGCCTACTTTTGCTATGTATTCTGACAGAACAGAGAGCCAGAAGGTATCCAGGCCTCCTGGGCCACCTGGGCCATATACCACCTGCACCACCTCCTGGGCCACCTGGGCCATATACCACCTGCACCACCTGAGGCAACACTTTCCAAGTACATGTTCCAATAAATGCGATGGGTACAAGACAGAAAGTGGCACCTGGAGCCCTGTGCTTCTCAAATGGTAACTTCACATTTGATTAAGCTGTGTTCATGTGAGTACCTCAGGCTCTGTCTGGCTTACAAACATGTGTCTTAGGAAAGCTCAGCAAAGACGTTTAGAGAAGGTGAACTTCCATGTTCCCTAGTAATTCCTCTTCTATAAATTCCTAGAGTAGTGTAACAATCTAAAGCAATCAAAATTTCATAGGCATTATATCATGCAATCTTCAACAAAACTCAAGTGTTAGCCATTAATGTCTCCATATATGGGTAAGGAACTAGTAAAATAATTAACAGTGGTGCCAAAGCTAATAAACAGCATTACCAGAACACCTAGGTCTTCTGAATGTAAAACTTGTTATTTTGAACCAAATAACTTGCAATAATTACATTTCCATATGTGAAGGATTCCCAAATGGGGTGACGGGAAGACTAAATATGTTAGAAATATCTCTGTGGTGTCCCCAGAACTCATGTCTGTCTCTGTGGCCAACCTTGAGATTACCTGGATATCCTGATCTAAGGTTCCCACAGAACTCAATTACAGTTCTATTTTGAAAATTCCATATGTGCATAGCCTATAAGGTATATAGGATGGGAGAACAAGAATGTAAAAGAAAGCATAGTTTCTTTGTCTGCTTTTATGTGAAGAATACCATTATAATCATTTCAAGGTAGGATTCAGACAGGGTCCCATCTACCTTGGGGGTTGACTAAAATGTTTACGTAGCTGGGCATGGTAGCACACACCTATAATTCTAACACATGGGACACTGAAGCAGGAAGATGCCATGAGTTCCTGGCCAGTGTGAGCTACGCAGTAACTTTAAGGGCAGCCTGGAGTACCTTGTCTCAAAATAAATAAATTTAAAAATATAAAAAATAAAATAGAATAATTTATATGAGGGAGTGACAGTTCTCTAGGAAAATCTATGAAGAGAAAAATTTCAATTGTCTAGGGATTATGACTTCCCTGGGAAATTTCATCATGAGAAAGAGGAAGCCTTAACAAGTTTGAGGTTCAGAGAGAAGGCTTGGTTCCTTTCCCAACCTCAGGATTTGACCTCAGAAAAAAAGAAAAGTTTGAGCTTTCCTGCATGTTGTATATCCAAACTCACCAAAGCATTAAAGAAGGTAGTTCCTAACAGCAGAGGTTCTCTCATCAATGAAACGTAACCCAGTTGAGGCAAGCCCTCCACTTTGGTCAGAGAAACTTAAATGTAGTGAACATAATCAGCCTTTTTCACAGTTAGTAATCACCAAGCATCTTAGAAAAATTTTAGAAATTGAAGTGTGAAAAGTTGAGAAAAAGTCAATAAAATGTGTAATGTTGTTTTGAAATATTCTCGCCAAAAATGAGTAAAGGTTTTTAGCTGTCACTTAAAATGGATCATTACCTTTAATGGGAAACGGGTTTTGTGAAACAGCTCTAATCCTGTGATATATGAGATCAATAGATAGAAGAACAATGGGAAACGTTTCTCAGTACTCTCTGCTTCGAGTGTTTCAGACTAAGATCTGCATGGTCATCGTTCTGACATATGTGAAATTACCTGAGAAGTATGCAGGCTTTTGAAAAACAGCTGTGAACTGACAGTCCCCTAATCTACTTGCGAGCCTCCTTCTCCCCTGGAATCTAATGCTGTTATCAAGCATGCACTTGGTTAATTAAAAAGGCATGTGTTCTTTGAACTCCCACCCCATAGGGTTGTTTGATAAATTATAGCAAGAAAGAAATGTTTAAAACCATTAATTGGTAGGAAAATGGAAAATTCTACACCTTATAGTCAAAAGTTATGTCAAATTAGCAGTTGAACTTGAAATTAGAAACTTTGGAGAAATAAATCAAATGAATAGTCTAGGTCTTCTATCTACAGAATAAAATAGCATCTACCTACCAGGAAAAAAAAGTACAATGATAGAAAGTACAACAACAGTAGTCCCAAGAATGTAGGGAATGGGTGTATGGGAGTTGAAAGTTGACAAAAGTTATAAAGATTTACTTTAAAATTTAATGTTTTAATTTCAGGCTGGTGCTTGCCTCAGTAGCACATATAATAATTTGACACAAATTTAATGTTTCTAAGCCTCCAAAGTTCATTGCTAAAATGGGTCTTTTCCCATAGTATTAATTTTATATGAGCCCTTTTTTCCCCTCTGCCTCTTCTCCAAAGAACACTGGTGTAATTTTCCTTACTCCAACCTATTTTATTACAAATGAAAATTGATTGCTTAATGGGTTATGTTTTTCTTCCCCTACCAGAAACTACCCAATGTTATACCTGAGGGACAACTCGCAAGGTACTTGTACATGAAAAGTGATTCTTAGGAAAAAAAAAAAATGAAGGAGGTGGTAAGTGAGACAATAGAGAAGAAACTTCTAGAATGAGTTTCTCCAGCAGAATTTCCTGAAAACCTAGGATTCTGTAAGATGGAAAACTCTCTTTTGAGAGACTGAAGGGAAAAAAAAAAAAAAAAAAAAAAAAAAAAAACCAGAAATACAACTTAGGTAAGTGGGAAGGGGAACAAGAATTTGAGGGAACAAGGAGAAACAGAAGAAAAATGGGATGAAAAACACTGAGATGTATGGTGTACACGTAAAAAAAAACCCATGATAAATGAAATCATTATTAACTATAAAGCTGTACTAATGAAAATATTTAAAATCTTTTTCTATGCAAGGCAAGAATTTAAAGTGATGTTCAGTAGCTGAGAAACCTTGCTTATGATTTCATTAGATGCCATCCAGTCCTAAATTACAGTGTGAGAAAGACTGTGTTCATTCAGATTAGTACATTTTCAGTTTTTGACATAATGGGAGGGATCAATGATAGGCAATGAGCATACTACTGCTATGAGAAGATACTAGCCTGTTGGTTTCAGCCTTACCCTCCCCAGATAGTTTCATCAACTATCTTCAAAGCTGTGGTGGTTAGGTCCTACAGGGGCCGAGGCCCAGGACAAGTCAGAAGAAAAAATAATTAGAGGTAATGTCTAGGAAAGACAAAGGGAAAAAGGAACAGAAATAAGCAGAGAAGGCCATTAGACTAAATGCTGCTTTGAAACTTGTAAAAGGAAATGAAAAGAAAGGACAATGAGCTATGAAAATTTTAAGATGACAGAGCAGTTTGGTGAAAGTGCCAGGCAGTGGAGAGGGAACCATGTCATGAAGATAACAAAACCTCTCCGGACCCTATTTCCTGCCATACTCAGTCACTGCGGGCTTCCCCAGGAAGAACATGGCCTGAGTTCCAGTACCGCAATGCACTGTCCTCGTGGCTGGTCCGCAAACTCCTTCTTGGATGGAGATCTGAGCAGCACACTTCCATAGCTGGCACAGTTCACATTTGTGTTACAGGAAGAACTGCTTTCCTGTAAACATCTGGGGTACAGATTCATACAGATCCAGTTAACTTCTCGGCCTGGGGAGAAACTAAGGAGAGAGAGGTTAGTGGGACAAAGTCCAGCAGCTGAGCTCTCTCACCCATCATTCATTCTAGATATCTATTCTCTGTCTCAGTAGTCTAAATAATGATATGACCCAAAGTCACATTTCTAAAGTAACTATATCCTTTTTTTTTTTTAATTTGTGTGTGTGTGTGTGTGTGTGTGTGTGTGTGTGTGTCCAGCTCAGCCCACCAGGGGGCGGGCGGGCTGGCATGTGGTGCTGGGGAATTGAACCGCGGTCCCTGTGCTTTGCTAAGCTTGTTCTAAGTAGGTGCTTTAGACCACTGAGCCATCTCACCATCCCCACTATATCCTTTTTTAAACCAAAGTTGGTACTTTATGCTACCCATAGTTACAGTAAGGCAGATAAATATTAAAAAGCATTAACTAGATCATACTGGTTCTACAGGGAGTTTTTTTCTTGGCTCCTGTAGCTTACCTAATTTTCACATTCAGCATCCATCTACTCATCAGCTATCCTTGTCTCTGGTCATCCTCTCCTTCTGGTCAGCTGACCAGTCCATTTTCCTCTACTCACCTTTTGTTTATATTTTCACCTAAGGCCACTTCTCCTTCTACACAGAGTGGCTAACTAGGGAACACCTTGACTCTACCCATTGTTTCCTCACCACAGCATTTCAAGACGTTCATTAGTGTGGTTATATGGAAGCCATTGCCCACTTTGAGCTTATGCCAACTAATCAGGTTGACTCATGTATAGTCCAAGTTTGAGCTTTTCCTATTCCTTCCATATAGCCATAGGGACAAGGTGAGGCACAAGCTTTATTGCAACTGAATGGACAATATAATGGCCCAGACTAATTGCTCATGTAGCTCTCTAGTTATTTATTCCAGCTTGAAACACACATATACCATTTCCATTTATTATGGACTGCTATTGGGTCTGTACATTAATGGTTGATGAATCTGAAAATATCCAACTCACAATGAACAGTTCTGAATGAATAAACACTTGGGTGCTTCATGGTCATATGTCCAATCTCCACCGTACCAGTACCATGTCAGATGTGTAATTCTCCAGTGGAGAAGATATGTCGTTTTTCTAGAACCTTAAGATGCCATGTTGTGATTTTTCCCAATCAAACTTGCAGAAATCCCCCTTTTGCTACTGACAGGGCCATTATTATTGGTTATTCTAGATTATATACCCCCAAGTGGTAGAATTCTACATAATATAACCTAGACCTTCAACAGAACCCTTTCCCTATACAGCACCATTTCAAACTTAGTTTTTCATGACATAATTTATGAACTGCTATAACATGAATGTATGTAACACTCCAAATTTATATGCTGAAATCTTAACTCTTAGGGCTGGCCAAATAGCTCAGGAGATTAAGCACCTGCAAGCAGGCGCAAAGGCCAGGGGTTCAATCCCCAGACCTGCTATGCCAGCCCCACCTCTGACATGTGCCGAGATGGTTATTGAGACTGGGTGTGGTGGCGCGATCCTGTAATCCTAGCTCTTGGGAGGCTGTAAACAAGTGGATTACTATGAATCTGATCTAGTAAGACCCTGATCACCTTGTAGACCCTTCCCTAAAATACAAAAAAAAAGGGATACAGATGAATGACCATTTTGTATCTGTATATTCAAAATGATTAGGATAGCTATACAGCTACATTCTCTTAATTCAATGAATAGAGGGATTTGTTCTAATAGTGTTTGTAAATAGGATATCATGTCTGCATCTTGTACAACAAATAACCACTAGGAAGATAGTATGCAATGTGTTAATTATTGAAACTATCCTACTAATTTGATTTGAAACTATCTCATTACCATTTGTTTCTCAATAAAATTATAGGGGAAAAAGAAGGGTGATAGAAAGCACAGCTAGACCAGGGAACAAGGTCTGGAGCCCAGCATTTTCAGAGATGACTTTTGAGGTCTGCACAGTCCTAAGAATAACCCACTATGACTACTGGACTATATTGGATTATTTTGCTGAATTCATGCACCTACAATATTTAAATGGCAATGGAATACTCATCTCTGACAAAACTAAATGAAATAGGGGTATGCAAATGAAGGACCATTTTGTATCTGTATATACAAAATAGTTAGGATACATATACAGCTACTTTCTCTTAATTCAATGAGAAGTAAGATTTGTACTAATAGTATATGGACAGGATATCATGTCTACATCTTGTACTATGAATAACTGCTATGAAGACAACAATATGCAATGTATCAATTATTGTAACTGTCCTACTATCCTGTTTTGAAACTGTCTCATTACTATTTGTTTCTCAATAAAATTAATTTTAAAAAAAGGAAAAAATACAAAAACTCCGAAATCTTAACTCTTAAGATATAACATTTTAGGGAGGTGATCAAGTCATGTGATAGAAGCCTTTATTCATGTGATCCTTATAAAGAAAACTCAAGGCTCCAAATACTGCTTTTTACCAGAAAGACACAGAAAAATATCATTTACAAACCAACAAACAGGCTACATCAGAGACTGAAACTGCCAGCACATTGAGATTGTTCTCCAAGTTTCCAAAACAAGGAAAAAAGAAGTTTTTATTGCTTGTAAGACATGCAACCTATGGCATTAATAGCTGTCTAAATGGGCTAATAAATAGAATGAAGCATTATTTCTTGGTGTACAACATGTTGCCTCTAAAATCCAGAATCTTCTCATGCATTTTTCTTTATTTTTAGTATTGGGAAATACAGGAGGCAGACATGTTTCTCTCAACTTTGTAGGAGATATTCTGACACATCTTGGACTATTGAACTCAAATTATTTTACGTGTGACAGGTTTCTCAGTCATACAGATTTTATCACTCTCTCTTCAAAGTACGTAAGTCATAACAAGGTCATCATCGTCCTAGTGATTTCTCAGTGACCCAAGTTGAGCAACATAATGCTATCTATAGAATAAATCAAGGTGTTATTTTCAGTAAGTCCATACACTCCAGATCTCTCCTAATTGTACTATGACAGAGAGCAGAGGAGGAAACATAGTTATGCAATAAAACCTTAAAGGCACAATTCTATCCAGCCCACAAGAATGTAAACCATGTATGACAGAAAAGAATGTATTCACCAAATCAGTGGTTGCGTGCCACATTCCTGGACCATCACAGTCTACGGCAGGAAGGATACCACAGGTGTGCCACAGCCGCCACAAGGAGCACTGCAATTTGGGTGAACTTGCAGTGGCATAAAGTTGTTCCCCAGAAGCCTTCCTGAAGGGACAGGATTCTTAAGAACCATGTGAGTAGAATTTGTTCCGCTCTGTAATGTCATGCTATTTTTATCCTCTTTGTCAGTGGCTGAGAGAAGAGTTTCACAGGCTTCCACATAATCATTAATTCCATGGGATTTATGATGAGCTTTAATTCAACTTCCAAGTATGTCCATTTCAATTTTAAATTGAAGGTCCTAGAAGATGACCACTGGCTGGGCTCACTGGACCCATTTTCCTACAATAAGCCCAATTTTGACATCTATTACCCTGTCCCTATGGGACTGCATGCCAACAGGTGCCATAACGATCTTTGAAACTTTAAATATCAATTGCAACTCAAACCCACATCTTATAACTTTCAAAATATTTAGACATATCCTTGGAACACAGGAAAGACAGTAAAGGGCTTCACCTGTCTCTGAGGAGAGTGTGAGGGAACAATTAAAAATTATACTTCTCATGGTGTGGTATATTTCTTTTTCTTGAGGACATGATCATCTTTTTTTTTTTTTTTTTTTTTTTTTTTTTTGGCACTGGGAATTGAACTCAGGACCTTGCGCTTGCCAAGCAAGCACTTATTCTGCTGAGCTATTTCCCCAGCAGGACATGATCATCTCTCTAGATAAAACCTTCTGGGTCTGAAAACTGGCCCATGTTAAGAATCTTGGCAAAAATCATGACATCCAATTAACGTGATTCATATGCCATCTCCTATGTATGCATATTTACCAGTTCTTTGCTTTATACAATAAGCAACACTTTGTCAGCTACCATGTCAGTCCTTTTTGTTGCTGGAATGAAATAACTGACAAGCACATTTTAAAAGAGAAAAGATTTATTTTGGCTTATAATTTCAAAGTTATAAGTCCATGACTCGTGGCAGCCAAAATAGCCAGAGAGAGAGAGAAAGAGAGAGAGAGTTCTGCATTGTACAGATGTAATACTCACCTTCTAATAGCACATTTGGCAATACTTGTTCAATAGATTAAGCTACTGAGCCCAGTCTCCCCATGATCTAATCGAGCCCTACACCCAAACACATGACCCTTTGTGGACATTTTGGTAACCAAACCACAACATTCTTCCCCTTAGCCCCAAAGGCTCATGTAATCTTATTATCTAAAATGAATTTAGTCCATCTCTAAAATTCTGCAAATAATCAATGGTTTCTGCCTTACTCACAAGTCCACGTCCAAGGTCTACTCTAAGGCAGCTCTTAGCTGTGACCCCCTGCGAAACTAAAAAAGACAAGCTATTCAGTCTCAATATGCAACCACACAGAGCAAGCACTTCTATTCAAAAAGGAAAAAAAAAATGGGAACAGAAAGGAATGGCACCAAAGTAAGACTGAAACACTGCGAGGCACATCTTTGATCCCACAGGTTCGTGTCCAGCACCCAGGATACGTGGTGGAGTGGTGTGACCTCAGAAAGCCTTCAGCACCCCACCCCTGTGGCCTTTTCAGTTGACTCTGCTTACTCCTGCTCACTCTGCTTACTACATGCAGCTTCCCTCATAGATGCGTTCTATATGTGGCTCTTCCCCATTCCTGGCATCTCCAGCTTCCTGCAGTCTCCACTGCAGCTCTGGCTTTTTTCTCCTAGTTCTATACACTGGCTTGTCAAGGACCCCTGGCAAGGATTTTTTTAAACCTCAGGCCTTTTTTTAAACCAGAATGGAAGTCTCTTTGGCCGCATACTTCTTCCAACTGATAATCTATATTACCACTTGGATCACTGTATTCTATTAATCGTCTCCAAACCTCCTCAGCTGCCCCCCTGAACTTGTTAATTATTGTGGTAATTGCAATCTGCTTCTTATGGCTTTGGGGCCCTATAATGTCATCCTCAGATTATTAACAAGCCAAGATGATAATTACCTAGACTAACATAAGCACAACCACCTGCAGAAAAGAGCTATTGTTGCACATCTTAGGGAAATATGCCCATCTTCCCAGGGCATTCCTAAGGCTTTGGTGAGTGCTGTTTCCTTAAATTTCCTATTAAACCCCTGATGATGTTTCTGGCCTCACATAATATAACAATGACACACACTCTAAGTCGTTTCATCCTTTCCTCTATTCTTGCCCCTGCATGCTCTAAATGATTTCCAGGGAGAGAAAACTCCCCTGATATAAGAGACAATCAGACAGAATTTTTCATTACAACAAAGGCATTTCGGTGTGGCCTAACTCAGCTGTCCCACTATTGCTTTGAAGTTATAAATATTGCAAAACTTTGATTGCATGGTTTAGAAATAAATTGCACTATAATTATGAGGTATTTTATTTTCAATGTTCTTGTTTGATTATTTATGGCATTCTATTGTTTGGGTTTTTTTGAGGGTTTTGTATTTTTTTTTACCATTTGTATTTTACAAGCAAGTCTGATTGTTCAATGTGCCAGTTAATGAAGACAGCATATAGTTTGAAACAGGAAATGTTTAGACTGATAACCATGAATAATTCTTTTTTTTTTTTTTTTAAATTTTTATTTTATTTTGAGAGAGAGAGAGAGAGAGAGAGAGAGAGAGAGAGAGAGAGAGAG
>NW_004524670.1:3456451-3468643 GCF_000260255.1 Octodon degus
CTGGCTGGCATGTGGTGCTGGGGGATTGAACCGTGGTCCCCGATGCTTTGCCAAGCTTGCTCTAAGTAGGTGCTTTAGACCACTGAGCCATCTCTCCAGCCCCCCATGAATAATTCTTATAAGGTTAGTGATAAAGAAATCCATCTTGTGTTATTTTGCAGCACTACTATATGAAGGGAGCTGTTCCAAAAAATGCTGTATGTCCGAGGAAAGCTACGGATCCACTGGCTTTGCTTGCAATAATAATCCACATTGCCTCAGTGCATTCCATACAGTTTATAGCAAGCAAGTTGAAATATGCAATGCTTCCAGAAATCTTGAAGAGATACTTAATTACAAATCACATCCATTTGACAAGGAAAAGGGCTGGTGATTTCAAACAGCTCTTGGAATTCAAAGCAGTAAGGATTTTTGTCAAGAAAAGTCACAGTCAGTCAAAAGTTTTAAAATCTTTATTTTAAAGATAAACTGGAATCTTTATAGGAAAATGGGTGTACCTTGAGACCACAATGTTCAGTGAAATAAATCAGACACAGCACAAGTTGTGATAGCCAAATCTTGGAAACAACCAAGATGCCCATCACCTGAGGAATGGATGAAAAAGATATAGTATATTTATACAATGGAGTGTTACTCAGCTCTAAAGAAGGGTAAACTGGAAACCTTTATATTCTTCAAGTGGATGCCATTTGAAGATATGCTTCTAAGTGAAATCAACCAGACCCACATGTGTAAATATCATATAGTCTCCCTAGTAAGAACTCAAAAGATAAAATAAAAATAGAAAGGTATAATACAATTAAAAGGAAAGTGAGAATTTAAGGATTAGACAATGAAGAGAGAGCAAGGAGAAAAGCTAGGAAACAAGATGGGGCAAAGCCATACATTTATATGTAGAAGATGGGTAAGGCAGTGATCCTGAGAATCTTCAAAAGGTTGGTTTTGTTTGTTTGTTTGTTTGTTTGTTTGTTTTAGAACTGGGGATTGAACTCTGGCCCTTGCACTTGCCAGGGAAGCACTTATTCTACAGAGCCATCTCCCCAGTCCCTTTAGCAAGTTTTTGAAACTAGCAGTTAATTGTTAAGATTCTCATCCTGACTAACTATATATGCTGATACCTGTGAACTAAGCAACTACACTGAAGATAGCAATGTGCAATACTAGGGTCACGCTTGCCAGGCAAGCTAGTATTACACAGGTTCAAGTGTAATACTTGAAGTTAAGCTCAATTGCCTATGTTTTAGGGTAATAATATCATTAAGCTTCTCTTGAGAGAGTTAACAACTTAAGTTTGCAGACCAAAAATTAGAGAAAAAGAAAGGCTGCAAGGACAGCCGACATTTTGGTCCTAGCCTTTCAAGGTCAGTGAGGACTCAGGACATAGGAGAACCTATACTGTAACATCATGTAACTCAGTGGTGTCCCAAATTTTCTGATCAAGGAGATTATGGGGCCAAAGAGGAAAGTGATCAATGATGTAGAGTGTGCCTAAGGAGAGTCACATGGAGAGAAAACATTCTCTTAGGCTTTCACAGAGAGAAAACTGGTAAAGCAATGGCTGTGACTCATCCACATGGCTGACACTAACAAAGGATTTACAAATTGAAGTACAGAGTTTCAGGGTAAATCCTGAGGGGCTTTGACTGACCTTGTCAGATACAAAAGTTATATTTCTTGTTATATAGGTCTTGCTTTATCTTGGTCTTAAACATCCAGCAGAAAAGTATAAAAATGAGGCATAAGAAGTAAAGCCATATTAGTATGCTGAGCTATAAAAGGCTCAAGTCAGCAACTTTTGACATTTCCAGTCCTACAGATAACCCACTACTATTATGGACTACTGGACTGTATTGGATTATTTTGCTGAATTCATGCACCTACAATATTTAAATGGCAGTAGAATACCTATCTCTGACAAAACTAAACAGAAAAAGGGGATACAAATGAAGGACTATTTTGTATCTTTATATATAAAATAGTTAGGATAGATATACAGCTACTTTCTCTCAAATCAATGAGAAGAAAGATTTGTACTAATAGTGTTTGGACACAACATCATGTCTGCATCTTGTACTATGAATAACCACTACAAAGACAACAATATGCAATGTATTAATTATTGAAACTCCTATTAATTGGTTTTGAAACTGTCTCATTGCTATTTGTGTCTCAATAAAATTAATAAAATAAAAAATCAGACACACAAGTTTAAATATTGTCTGGTTCCTGAAGTATGAGAAGCCCAAAATATAAGTTAATTACAGAGCAAAATAGAAGATAATAGGAAAGAGGGGGATCATTTGAAAAGGGGAAGGACACCAAGCAATGGAGTTAAAGTGGAGAGAAGTTAGAAGAAGGAAATAAAAAGAGAAATACGATGTGTTATGTGCATGTACCAACTCCCATGACAAATACAATCACTGTATACTGCAAGTATGTAGTAATAAAATAAAATAAAAAATGAAGATACTGAATAACACACATATTTCCTTAAGGAAAACCAAAAGTTACAGCATTGGTAAGCAACTAAAACATCAATATGAACATACTAAATAAAACAAGATACAACTGGAAAAACTAAAAAGATTCCAATCTTGAAAAAATATACTGGGGGCCGGGGAGATGGCTCAGTAGAATGAGCGCTTCCCTGGCAAGCACAAGGGTCTGAGTTCAATCCCCAGTTCCAGAAAAAAAAATAAAAATTTGTAAATCAGTGTACTGGTGACAGGTCACATACACT
The DNA here is from genome assembly GCF_000260255.1 of Octodon degus. NCBI lineage: Eukaryota > Metazoa > Chordata > Mammalia > Rodentia > Octodontidae > Octodon > Octodon degus. The sequence goes on from NW_004524670.1 coordinate 3,459,192, forward strand.
GGAAGACTCATGCATAATGCACTGAAAAACAACAGCTGGCTTTCCAGGTTGATTAGCAAATGGTTTTCACCAATAAATTTTATGCTATCACATTTTTAAAAGTTGTACATGGAAGAGAAATTTTTTAAAGTGTTGCTGATTGTAATAGCTGATACATTGTGTCAGCTTGAGAAGTTTAGATGTTTAAGCAGCTCAGCACGGGCCAAGGTCCTCACTTTGTGAGCATGCTTAGACTGTACAAGGGGAGACATGGAGATGTGTGGTGCCACCCCGGCCCTGCAGGTGCGGTCAGTTTGTGATACAAGGGAGGAAAAGCAGCTTGCTTTCTCCACTTTTTGCTCTTGCTGCTTTTGCTGTCTTCTGCCACCCTGCACTGTTGCCCCTGTGCCACACAGCCCTACCTCGAGCCAGCAAAGTATGGACTGAAACCTCCACAAACTGTAAGCTAAATAAAACTTTTCTTCCTTAATCTGGGGCATCAGTTATTTTGTCTCAGCAATGAGAGAAAATTAACCAAGACATTGGTGCAGGAGGTTGCTGAAGCGAAAAATGATGTATCTTGGAGAAACTGCACTGGAATGTACTCTAATGGTCTTCCAACAATGGCCGTCTCCATGAGACTGCTTATCTCTTTGTTAAGGAAAAACAGTCCTAACAATGTCTCAATACCTCAATTTCTTCACAGAGAGGTAAAACAATGAATCGCATTCTGCTTGATGCTACAAAAACACTTAGCTTTATTAAGCAAACACCAGATACTTGAAAATGTTGAAAAATGTAAAAGCTTTAGCAAAAAGCATATAAATTTCCTCCTCATGCAGAAATGTTGTGGTTGAACGGAGTTCTTAGAATGATATTTAACTATAAAAACTATTTCAAAAAATACTCTTAAATATTACTGTCAAAAAATTGCCCCTGAAACAACTAATTTTTTAAAATAGAAACTATTTACAAGTACAGAAGAAGAGAGAGGAGGAAAAGAAAAAGGAGGAGGAGGAGGAGAGAGGAGGATGGTGGCTACAGAAATTAGCCTACTTAAATACCTTTCTTTACATGAACTAGTGAAACATGACTGAAAGATGTCTAGACTTCAAACTGAAATTTGGGGAGAATTATACAGCAAAAGCCCACCTGTTACCTCTTGAATCAAGTATGGGATAAAATACAAAGTGACAGAGCTGAGAAAACTAGAAAGAAAGAAAGATGAGACAGTTTACAAAACCACCCCTGAAATACTTCTGATGCCTATCAGCAATGAAGGTGAGTCATTTAAAATCAAAGACCAAACAGTATCATACTGCATCATTATTTTCTTAAGAGAAAGCCCAAAGACCCCACTTGCTAGCTGAATCTTAATGGCTTAACTCCTTACAGAGCTAAGCCACTTTCCAATGGATGTGGATTGCCAATACTATACTTACCATGCAAAATTCAAACATTCATTTAAACATGGAGAGAGACTAAACAGCTCACTCATCAGGTACAGTTCATTGTCTATCTTAAAGCATATTTGCTTACTCTAGTCCACGTGAGACTCTGAGCAAGTTCCTTTGGAAGAAGAGAAGAGAGAAAATAATAAAAGGGAGTAAATAAATTTTGGAACCAGATCCCATATTTTTAATGATGCCAACAAGAAGGGAAGGCATGTAATTTGTAAAGTACCCACAGGGCCCTAAAACTTGATTAGTCAAACACACAGAAAACATTTTCAAACCCTTTCTTAATTGTAACAGATGGCTGAGCAATAAATTTCTATTTCAAGCTAAAGGATGTTCAGCAAATATATCTGGCTGGAGCCCAAACTAGCCAGGATAATATTTCATTGTTCAAAGAAAATTGTGTCTCTGTGAGTGAATGGTTAGAATTGCTCCAACTAGCTGCTGGGGTGGAAGCATTATTATTGGAACTGCAAACCCTTGGCATAACAAAATTTCAGAGCTAAAAAAGAACAAGCCTTCCATATTCTTCTCATTTTACACATTAAAAATAAAGAAACAAATATAAGGCCTTGACAAATATAAGGTAAGTGTTTTCCCCAAACCACATAGCTAGTTACTGCAAAGATGAAACCTTTTGAAACACCTGGTTTTCAGTGAACACTAATTCCATTCTCCACTACATGTGTAATGCCACCAGTAACACTAAGCCTCAAAGCGATTAAAGAATAATTTGGCCCAAGTCACATAGCTACTCCATAAAAAATTTTGTATACATCCAGAACTTCTTGCTTAATGTACTATGGCTTGTGGAGCAGGGGAGATAGTTCAGTGGTCTAAGCACCTGCCTGGCAAGCACAGGGACTCAAGGTCCATCCCTGGTACTGCATGCCATGCCTGCCTGGAACACTAGGCACACTGTTCTGGCCCCAATACCAGGCATGGTGTAGCACACCTGTAATCCCAGCAATGTGGAGACTGAGATAGGAGGATCTCTATGAGTCTGAGCTGCATAGTGAGACCCTGTACCAAATAAATAAATACATAAATAAGTAAATAAAAGGGCTTTTTTAAATTAAAATAATACTATGGTTTTCAATCTGTATACAACCTGACTGTTTGAAGAATTCCCTACAAAAAAAACTAGAGGATGAAGAATTGAGTACTGTCTCTGAAACTAGAATCTCCACTCTCTACTTTGCTAGCTGTGTGCACCTTGGCAATAATCAGGATGACCCAGAACACGGAGACATTAACACCAACACCTTAAGACTGATAGACATTTGAATAAGAATTTGTGCAAAAAGTAACTAGCATAGTGCCTAGCATATCACAGGCACTCGATATGTTAGTCGAAAAAGATTTTTTCTATGTCTATTTCAAAGTTTTCAGATTCTTTGGGCTATATACAGAGAAGTACGTTAAATATAGATTATTAATTTGTTGGGGTTTTTTTGGGGGGGCACAACCAGGGATTGAACCTAGGCCCTTGCGCTTGCCAGGGAAGCACTTATTCCACTGAGCCATCTCCCCGGCCCCCGTTCATTTGTTTTTGAAAGAGAATAAAACAAATTCTTTTACTCTGAGCCAGTCACATTAACCATTGATTTATATCTCCAAGTTGGGAGGAGGGATGGGACTGAACATAAACAGGTTAAAGACAGGAAAATGAAAATGCTTTACCCAAAACATTTGCCCCATCCATACATAAACTGAAACATAAGATAGTCTTTCTATTATAATAGTGTCCTTCAGTTACTTATTTCTCATACAGCCAGCCTATACAGAGTCTTTTAAACATCAGTGATGCCCAGAGCTGTATAGCAAAAACTTATCTCATCCTTTTATTCTCCTTTCATCAAAGTATCTGGAAGAAGTATGAGTCTTATACTCATCAGACAGGAAGCCCTGCGGGGAAAGAAATTGGCCTTAGGAAACAATGTATACTGGGATCGCTGGCAGGGAGATTAGGTGACCATGGTTACTTTCTGTGTTGTTTTGTTTTGTTTCCTTTTGTTTTGTTTTGTGGTACTGGGGATTGAACTCAGGATCTTGCACTTGCCAGGCAAGCACTTATCCTACTGAGCTATCTCCCCAGCTCCAACTATGATTACTTTGATGTTGAGATTCCTTGCACTTGTTTATGAATTAAGCGGTCAAAGCCCAAATTCTGACCAAAAGAGAATTACTATGTTCATTCTGTGGATGGATGACCCCCCTGAGAAGGACATTTTAATCAAGTTCATTCAGCTTTGTAAGTGACAAAACCAATATTGCTAGTGTATTGAGAGGGGAGAGAGTCTAGCATCATCAAAATAAAAGGTAGAAACAAAGACATAGAGACAAGGGGGAGAGCCCCATGGGCCAAATGTTCCAGAAACGGAGGCAGCAGCCTTTGCAAGCAGCAGGGCTGGCGCACTCGGGCTGCAAGAACTGCTGAGGAAACACTTATGCAGCTTTGGACACGATATCATGTCTGCATCTTGTACTATGAATAACCACTCTGAAGACAACAATATGCAATGTATTAATTATTGAAACTGTCCTATTAATTGGTTTTGAAACTGTCTCATTGCTATTTCTTTCTCAATAAAATTAATTAGAAAACCTAACATTTATGGCAGCATCATCAGCTAACGGCAAGGGTCCCAGGCAGGTGATCCCATCCAGCCCTAGGTAGGCTGGTTCTTTACCTGGAACATTCTCAGTTCTTCTTAAGGTTGTCTGAAGTATAAATAAAAATATTACTTGTATATAAAGAATTTTATCATTGTCTCACAGAAGAAAACTATTGACATTCTCCTAATTAAGATGGACTGAGGTCCTTTGTGCATATTGACATAACACAAATGTATTACTTTACAGCTGTGAGGGCCAGAAGCTCCAAATGGATCAAAAGGGCTGAAATCCAGGTGTCCGCCAAGATGTATTTCCAGATCTAGAGAAAAAGAAAACAACCTATTTCCTTACCTTTTCCAGAATCCACAGGCTGTCCATATTCTTTGCCCCTATTCACACACTTGTCTTACCCCTCTCTCGGACTGTGGACTCTCACTTTCCTAATCTAGAGATCCTCGTGGTTACATGGAGCCCACCAGGTAGTTCTTGATCATCACCCAGGTCAAGTGCCTTAAAGAAATCACATGTGCAAAACCCTCTTTCCCACGGAAGGCAATGTGTTCTCAGGGATATAGGACCTGTCCCCAGGAATTGGACATGGTGCTATTTGAGATGTTATTATTCTTTCCACCAAACAGATCTAAAATTGTTTACTTGGAGTTTTAAAAATGAATGAAAGCTATGATTCAATGTTTACCTATCGCAGCATTCTCCTGCGATAGTCTATGCTAGAAAGTTTAAAGCCAAAGCCACACTAATGCTGCCCTTCTTTTGTCTTTCAAGCTCTGAATCTTCTCAAAGCCTTCCCTCTCTCATCTCCATTCTTAATTTAGGTCCTTGCTGCCTATGATATGGATTGTCTCAAAAACAACCAAACTCATCCTCCCTACAACACTTTCTGCCAGCTAAAAGCCATTTCACAAAGTGCTTTTACAGTTACAGTTACGTCTCAGCACAAAATTATTCAAAGAAGAGTGCTGGAGAAGACCAATTTCACAGTTTAGAAGGATTTTTTTTTTGGGGGGGGGCTGGCTTAGCCTGCCTTAAGGGTGGGTCTGGTAAGGCAGGTGTAGGTGGGGTTCAAACCAAGTTATCCTGTGCCTTAACAGTTTAACTTGAATAAAGAACTATTAATAAACCAGGAAGCACCAAACCAAAAGAATGTCCTGGGCACTGTTTTCACAGCAAGAACAGCAAAAGCTCTTATGGAAGGAACACAGAAGTGAGGCAAAAAAATTACCTGAGGAGCTGCCTCTAGACATTCCTCTTGTTGGCTCCAACTCTGTGGAGAGGCCAGGGATGTGTAACCTATTGGCGGGTTGATTGTGATTAGCAGAAGTCAGCTCAGTTGTTCTATTCTGTTAAGTCATTTAAAACAAATACTTTCAGGTTCAGTTTTAGCTTCAGTTTCTTTAATTATAGGTTGTGGATTCAGAGATAACCTCAGGCTGACAGACCCTTTATCCTACCAAATAATGCATCAGGTCCTTCATTAAAGTTTCTAATGGCCACTCTCTACTTAACAAGGTAAAGTCTGAGAATCTCAGTAGGGCGATCAAAGTCTCTGCATATGCTTAACATCTTACCCACACGGGACTTTTCACTATATCTCAAAGAGCCCAGAACACTCGAGAATGCTTTGACTTTACTCACTGTATTGCTCCCTCTCCCTGCCCTTTGCCTCTTTCTATCTGGATGTGAAGATTTAAGTCAGTCTTTTCATACACCCACTAAGAGGCCAAGTAGATTTCACCTTGTCAGTTCCTCTGACAATTTTCTCTCAAAATCTAGACTATCCAAAATTAGTTATACCAATGAAGTCTACAATAATTCCTAGCTCTCCTAAAATTAAAAAAAAAAAGCTAAGGCCTCATTTTTTTTCTTTTTTAATTTCTTAGCAGTTACTATAGATCTAGCTCATAGTTTGTGCTCAATAACTTTCTTCTTATAATTCAGAGCACAACTGGAACTTAGACTTGTTCTTTACAGAATATTGGCTCTGTGGCAACCTAGGGATCAATTAACTAATATTAATGTGCATTTTCAATTTTGTTTGTGATAGATTAAAAAGAATCTTCTGTTTCTTTCATTTTTTCCCCTTTTCCTTCTGCACTGGTATCTGAAGACACAAAATGAGGGTATAGATGAAAACATATGCCTGTTCTGATCCAGACAATTCTAGACAATCTAGTCTATTTCTAGAATTAGATTTGATGTAGAACTACAACTGGAGTAGATAAAAGGATCATCATACAAAGGGATCTTACACAAAGAAGTGTTAATTCAGAGGTCTTCTTAGCCAAAATTCACAGCTTTAAGTGCAAACTAGGCATCTTGGTGCCATCTGTGGGTGAGGGGCTGGGAGTGGAAAGCGTGAGAGCATCCTGCTCTGGCCAGGACCAGGGAGCCCAAGGTGGCCTCAAAGTCCCAGTTCTCCTGGAAATGCTTGCTCTGTGGTCAAGGCAGGTGTGGGGCTTCTCTGTCAACTCACATGGCTCTTTGAATCTTTAACAAAACATTACAACAGAACAATATGAACGAATCTACTCAATACCCATATAAACTCTTTCTTAGAAATTCTGAGAAACAGCTGTGAGTATTCTGGAAGCACTAAGCAAGCTAATCTACAATTATACAGATTAGAAACAAAAGCCAGGGGAGATTGAAAATTAAAGTTCATGTAACCCCACTTTTACATAAAGCTGATGAGGCCTGAGGTCATTCAGCCTTTACTAAATGAACAAGTAAGAGAAACATGATGAGATGGAGATTAGAGTTTTTTCACTTTTACCATAATACAGATTTTATTTTCAATATCCAGGTTTATCCTCAGTAGGAATCTATGAGCTAATGCTATTGGAGGTCTCTTTCAGACACGAGTCAATTATTTTAAAATCTTAATTCAGTACCTGGCACATGTTTTAGTTTGATTCTAGAGTTTATCTTACCTAAAGTCAACCACAAGCTCTTGATTATGCTATGTATCAGTTTTCATGGAGCTGAACTCCAATTTATTCACTATACAGAAAAACTAGATATATACAGCAGTTTTTAAATAAAGGATGAAAGATACTGTTGTATAGAACAATGATCTACTTAGCTTTGCTGTTAACTGAGGGGAAAAAAAACAGAATCCAGACTAAAAAACAATAAATAAATGAACCATTAATATAGTGTATCTTTTCTGTTGTGTAGCTGCCTATGAGATGCTAAGTTGAAATATTGTCTAACATTTTGCCTGTAGGAGGAAAAAAAAAATAACAGCAGATGGGCAAGCAGAAGGCAGAGCCAAATCATTTTGTATTTGTTTCAATGTTGTTGTTTTTTTCAGTTTCATTACAGATATGACTGTGATAGAGAGTCCTACATCAGAAAACATGTATCAGACATTCTTGCAATTATATTACACATGTGTTTCTTTTAGGGCTCTTTTTATAAAAAGGACGTTATCATGAATGTCGTCTTCGGAAGAGATAGATGACATTAGGAATCTTTGAAGAGTGGAAGAACTGTGTAAAAATGGAAAAAAAAATATAGAAAGAATAGTAGCGGGAAACTGCATCCCGTGATGCCATGACCCTGCTTTTGATGTTAAATGATTTTATTCATGAAGATGTTTATTAGTTATCATGCACTCACTCTGATCTTGTTCAATTTGTCATTAGGAACTAAGTAGTACAAGAGCAAAAGCAACAGATGTTGGGACTGACAAGCCAAATTGCTGAAAACTCTGCCCATAATTACCCCCTCAAAAGTAAACGGTCTGACTATCCTGAACTCATCTCTTTCATAAGCAGCTGATGCATTTGCTTTGTTGAATTAGGATACCATCTGTTTCCTGGATGCAGATAAACTTAGCTCCCGTCATACCTGATAAGTCTACCCATCGCAGTTCAACTAATGCTTCACTGACATTGTAAAGCGCTTCTGCCAACTGCAGCGTTACCTACATACCAGTCAGGACACCAGTTGGCAAAATAATACCATTCTTGCAGGAAATTTCTATATTTTGACAACCCCATATCAAAACTTTTTTTGTTTTTGTTGTTCACTATCCAGTATATTTTATGTGGCTTTATAATATTATAGAAGTATGTTTATGAAGTATCTTCCTGAACGTTTTATGTTGAGACACTTGTTTATTAGTAATGAAAACTGTATTTACTTAAATAAAAATGGATACTATGGCCAGCAAGATAGCTCAGTGGACAAAGCACCTGCTTTGGCAAGCACTAGGACTAGGGTTCATTCCCTAGTCTAGCATACCAGGTCAGCTCCACCCCTGGGCGCACTGAGTTAGTGGCAGAGTCAGGGCGTGGTGGTGCACACCTGTAATCCCAGTGCTGGGGAGGGTGAAAACAGGAGGATCAACATGAGTCCAAGCTGGGTAGTGAGACCCTGTACCAAATACACAAATGGAAAAAAAAAAACAAAAAACATACACTAGATTACTATTTTTAAAATACACATTAATTCATACTGATAACAACTCTGTGATTACAGTCTATTATTTGCAGTGGAAAAAATCAAGACATTGGAGGTTTCATTTGTTTATCAATTCTTACTGATAATTTTCTAAGCACTGGAGAAAAGAAACACTAAAGATACAATGATAAGATAGATGGCTTCTGCCCTCAAGAGACTTAAGTCTCTTGTACAGTTCCTAAGAGTCTCCTATGAGTCTCCTAAAAGTCCCATAAGAGTCTCCTAAGAGTCCCCTAAGAGTTTCCTAAGAGACGTCTAAGAGTCCTTAGTTCCTAAGAGTCTCTTAAGTTTCTCTTTCTAGTACAGAAAATGAAGTTCAAATATATTACTAGCTATGACAAAGTGCAGCTAATGATATAAAAAAGATGTGCTCAGAGATTATAACAGTAAAGTTTAAGTTTGAATGGAAAGCAAAAATTGAGACCAGAACATTCAAACTTAAACCACAGGATGACTAGGAATACCCTGAGCACAACGTAAATGGAAGAGAGGGTTAGGCTGTGCTTGAGCAAAATAACAAACCTTGGGTGGAAAAGATGTTGATGCTGCCCGAGAATGGGTGATGGATTTGTCAGTTAGTTTAAAATTAATGCAACAGAGCCAGAAGTGGTGACATATGCCTGTAATCTCAGCATTCTGCAGGATCAGTCAAGAGATTGTAAGTTTGAGACCCACCTGGAAAATACAGTGACTTAGACCTTGTCTCAAAAGAAAAAAAAAAAAAAGCTTTTTAAAGTATGATGATGTATGTCAATGCAAAGCTTCTGAGTTCTGTTTCCAGTATGAAGGAAAAAAGAAGGAAGGAAGGAGAGAAAAAAAGACAGAAAGGAGGACAGGCAGGCAGGCAAGCAAGCAAGCAAGAAAGAAAGAAGGAGAAAGGGGAGAAAGGAGACAGAGAGAGAGAGAGAGAGA
>NW_004524670.1:3469038-3569909 GCF_000260255.1 Octodon degus
TTTTTTGCAAAACCGGGGATTGAACTCAGGCCCTTGTGCTTGCCAAGGAAATGCTTATTCCACTGAGCCATCTCCCCAGCCCCTATATTATCTTAATGTAGACAAATTTCTATTTTTCTAAGTAAAGTACCTGTGTATTTGTAGCTGATAATTTCAATGCCTTCCTTCAAGTTACATGCATAGAAAATATTGCCACCATAATTTGAAATGGCATCATCTAATTCCAAAGTCAGTTTTTATTATTCTACATCAAATGGCCTTTTCAACAACAGAAAAAGATTAAGGTAGACATAGTAACTTTAATATTTCCTTATGGTGATATCTTCATGAAAGGGGAAAATGAGGTGTCATATGAGATCACACATGCATGCATGTGAACCAACTTTGCTATGAAAACAAACAAAATAGACAATAAATATGCTCACTGCTTCTTTCATGAATATTATCTGAAAACATGTCTGCTGCTGATTTTGTTTCTGCTTGTGTTGGTTTATTTAGGGGCTTAGGTTACCCAGGTGATAATACATTGGTGGACAAACTTATTTTTCCTGGGAAATTATTTATGATGTGTAGGTTGGTTAAATGAGCTCATGTCACTGTTACTGACATAGGGAGAAAACTGATCTTAGGTGGGTAACCTCGAAACAATATAGGGAACTTCCAAATGACATAGGGAAAAATGATCTCCCAACCTGACCTTCACGAACAAACAGAGGTTATGAGCAGAATATATTTATTGAGGGAAAGAAAGCTCCTGTCCGAAAGATGGACAGGAGGGGGGCCTGAGTGGGTTGTTCCCCTGGAAGCTGTCTCTTCCAGGGACTTTTATAGTGTAAAACCATGTGGGGCTAAGGTGGAAAGAATGGAACTCGCTTAGGTGGATGTGGGGTGGGACAAAACTATGGTCAAATTGATTATGCCCAGGACCAAATATGGAAGTGAGTCATGGAGTAGGCAGGCATGAATACAAGACAGGGTTTCTTCCTGTTGTGGGTTGGACTACGGGACAAGGTCTCTTCCCGTTGGGGGTTGGGCTAATGACTCACTTGGGTCTTTCCAGGTGATCGATACCTATTTAGAATATCAATCTCAGGTGCTACTCTTTTAGCATTTGTTTGGCCTTTAGGTCTTTAGGTCTGGTTCACAGCAAGAGCATCGGCCCCTCCCATAGTCCTCTTTGTCTTCTGTGTTATCTCCTTGGAGGGCCTGGCCCTGTCTGACTGCCTATAATATTTTTATCTAACTCTACTGCCTGCAATATTACTATGAAAGAAAGCTTCCCTGGTTGCCTCAAAAATGTATTATATAACTTGGTGAAAAATATCTAATACACCATTTGTTTAAATATTCCTAAATCAAAGAATAGCTATAGTTTTACGTCAGTTGATATGAAGTTTTACAAAATAGAATTCAAACAATGAGAAAACATCACTATCCATTAAAATGTTTTCTTATAATTTTTATGTATTTATATAAAATTTATTTTAGAGAAAATTTATTAAAACACCATCAACAATTTTTATGTCATAAATTGGACCAATCTAGAGCAATAGCTGCACCTACAAAAATGTAATCTCTAACAAAGCAAGATGTTCCACCTGTTTGATTTCATCATTCCAGCCCCAGTACTCAAGACAATATTGCCATTAAATAAACACTTTTGAATTAATAAATTAATGTGTCTCCAAGCCAAATAGTTCATTTCTTTTGGAACAATTTCCCTGATCTGCAAGAAAAGACTGAGTGGAGCATCCAAGAGCCCTCTTTCAGTTGCTTATGGCAGTTATCTGCCAACCACAAGGGGAAATCTGCCTTACATGCAAGTGCCCTGCAGACAACCCAGTAGAGAGAAGAAAGAGCACAGGGCTTTGATGAGATCACTGAGTCTTTCTATCAGTCTCAAAGCTTGTTCTACCTCCCTGCTTTTGGTAGTAAGAATTTTAAAATAATAATAAAACAATTTATTATTAAGTGGATTTGAGTTACAATTTTTCACTTGGATTTGAAACCACTTAAAAGTCTATCTTTCCTTAGCTGAGGCTGCATTATATGTGTCCTAATATATTTTGAACTTCTTGATATAAATATTTAATTAGTATTTTTGAGCTAGCAAGGAATGTAAAATTTTAACTAGACAAAGATGAATGAGGCGTATTTTTTTGCCCTAAAGAAACACACACATAAAAGCAAACCAAATAAATTACAAATTCCAATAACTTACGGCAGAATATATATGTATTATGTATTCCATTTATGTCTTATTATCCCTTTTCCACTGTTGTTACTATTGTTATTGGCAATGTTTAATAAGTTAAACCCACATACGGATTGAGCCTCTAAATATCGTAGAAGAAAAGATGTTTTATCTTCATTGTATATAAATACATTTAGATCCAGAATTCTGTGAATTTTTGCCTTTTTTGAATGCATTATACTTCTCTTCTGCAACTACTGACTATATCATTGATTGGGTAGTGTCCTCCATACTTCTTATCCATTGAAAAATCCAGAATGCAACCTAATTTGGATATGTGTCTTTGTAATTATGTTCAAAGTAAGGGCTAAGAAAAGCTCACACTGGATTAGTGTCCCAAAAAACAGAGAAGATGCCCTACTAGAGATTTAAAAAGGCATGCACAGAGTAAAAAGTGCACAGAAGCAGCTTCTGGAAGCAGATATTTATTAGTGTGGCCCAAGAAATGTTACATGCTGGTAGAAACTTCCCCTTAAGCTTCTAGAAGAAATCTGGCACCATTGATAACTTGATTTAGGATTTCTGGCCTACAGAGCTATGATACAATAAACTTGTGTTCTTTAAAGTCACCAAGATCATAATAATTTGTTATGGTACGTCGCTGGTTATATTAAGACATTAATACAAGTCTCTTTTTGTGGTTCCGGATTATAATTGAATTTTAGTTGTCCTGTGGTAAACGGGAGAGGTCCATGTTTATACTTAAATAGCATTTTCCTCTTTTATATTAGTACGTGTCAGGCCAGTGAGATGGCTCAGTAGAATAAGGGCCTGCCTGGCAGCACAAGATCCTGAGTTCGACCCCTGGTACTGAGAAAAAAAAAAAAAAGAATATGAGTATGTGTTTGGAGTATACAAAGATTTTTTTTAAAAAAACTTAGTTTTTAGCTGTGCAAAATTGCAAATACTAGAAAGTGATCTACAAAGAGTGAATTTGTTTTCAAGAATAATGGAATTAGGTGACCAGCAAGTAGCAGGTTAGATGAAAGTGCACCTAAGCCTTCCTCATATCATACTTTTCCTCCTCCAGCTGTGGTGAAAAGGAAAATACAGAAGCTGGTAAAAGTTTCTGCTCATGTGGAGTGGGCAGCTTCAAGCCATATTTTAAAAATAGTACTCTCTAAAATCATTGAAGATGGGGGCATATGAGTTATACAAAAGCATAGAGAAAAATAATACAGTGAAGTTGATCTCCCAAAAATATAGCATATATTCTACTTGCTAAATTGGAATGTACTTTATTAGAAACTTTATAGTTTTGTGGGCCAGCCAGATAGCTCAGTGAACTAAAGTGCATGCTTAGACAGTATGCAGGGACCAGGGTTTGATCCCCCGGGCGCCATGCTGGCCCCACCCCTGGGGTGCACTGAGACAGCAGTGGTGACTGGATGTGGTGGATTACATCTGTAATCCCAGCACTTGGGAGGCTGAAAACAGGAGGATCACTAGGAGTCTGATCTGTGTGGTGAGAACCTATAGACCCTGTACTAAATACATTTTAAAAAAGAAACTTTACAGTTTTGTGAAATTCCTATAGAAAACTAAAAAATATTGGCTACATTAGTCCTCCAGTAAAATTTTAATAAATAATATAAATTTATGATTATACTTAAATAAGAAGTTCATTCTCTTTAAAATAAAATAATACATAAGTGATGAGAATTAATAAAGAAAAATAGAAAAGAAGAAATTGGAACTGGAAGAGTAATAAAACTTAGAACATTATAAGGCAAAAATGCAATATTCCTGAATCCCTATGTATTTCTAAGATTACAAAAGATAGGATGGAGCCAGGTGTGGTAACACAAACCTATAATTCCAGCAACTCAAAAAGCTAAGGAGGGGGATCATACACTCCAGTCTAGACAAAATACATCAAGAAGTCAGCCAATAACAAATGCTGAAGGGGATGTGGGGAAAAAGGAATGCTTCTCTACTGTTAGTGGGAGTGCAGACTGGTACAATCACTACAGAAATCAATGTGGAGATTCCTTTAAAAGCTAGGATTGGAGATCCCATTCAAGCCAGTTACTCTCCTCTTGGGTATTCTTCCAAAATAACTGAAAGCCTCTTACCACAGTGTTGTATGTGCACCCATGTTTATATCAGGTCAATTTGTCATAGCTAAATACTGGAAACAACCCAGATGCTCAACAACTGAGGAATGCATAAAGAAGATGTGGTATTTTTACACCAAGGAGTATTGTTCAGCTATAAAACAGGAGAAATGTGAGACTTTTGCTGGTAAATGAATGCAATTAGAAACCATACTCTTAAGTGAAATAAACCAAACCCACATGTGCAAAAATCATTTTGTCTCCTTAGTGCAACAACCTGAAAGACAAGATGGAATCTATAGGGTACAATAGATACTGGGAAAAGGGAATGAGCTTAGTCAAAAGGAAATACTTACTGAGTTGAAGAGAAGGACAGGAGAGGGGGTGGGGGAAAGAGATATATCTACATATGTAAGCAGGATAGTTTGGATGACTGTACTGTGCATCTCTGCTGGTCTATGGAAAGGAGCAGATAATGCTTTATTTGTTTGTCTCATTTTGTACTTTTTCTCTTCTTAATTTCTTATACATTTTTCTTTCTTCTTCCAATTCTCCATGCATATATATGGTAATATGAAAAACTGGTTGGAAGACAACATTATATATTACAACAAATACTGTAAAATTCATATTACTTTCTTAAGTGAAATTCTGTATCACTTGTGATTTTTGGTACTGAGGATTGATGCTTATAAGCATCTAAGTAAAAGACTGAGGAAGAAACATGAATCAAATTAGGAAAAGTAACACTAGTGGCCATTTCATTAAAAATAAACCACAGATGAGCCTGGGAGATAACTCAATGGCCTAAGTGCCAGCCTGGCAAGCACAAGGTCCTGAGTTCAACCCTCAGTACCAAAAAATAAAATAAAATAAAATAAAAATAGACAAAGGTTCATTTAGGGGAAAAATATGATACACTGAATAGACAAAGGGTTCATTTGGGGAAAAATTATGATAAACTTCTAGCTTCTCTACTTAACAACAGTTGCAAAACAAAATAAAAGTGTAAATTTAGAAATGATAACAGTATTAAATCATAAACATATATACATATATAAACACATATAGCATATAATATATGTGGTACATATATATAGTTTGATCAAAGCTCTTAACTTTTTCTACTCTTTTACCTAATAAATCTATTCCTAAGATTTTATCCAGTGAAAAAGTCAGTAGCAAGCACACTAATTCTTCATCATGCCTTCATTGCCTATAATAACCAACAACGTTTGACCAAGGCACACTTTGGAGAAAGAAGACAGGAGAGGAGAGAAAGGGCCCACGCAGCATCTGTCGTGCCTTCCAGTAGCCCAATACCATGGAGCAACACTGAACCCCTGTCTCTGGATAAATGCAGTCCCTGATGTGGAGATTATCTGTTTCATGCTGTTTCTTTGAACAGATAAGAGCAGTTCATGTGTCCTGACAAAACTATCATTCAGAGAGAGCCAGAGAATTGGAGTTGGTATCAACTGGGGAAATCCAGGTGTCAGAGTTCGTGCCTCAGAGATTTAGGACATTTCCTCCCTCTGATGTATCATACTACCCTGTCCCTTCTATCTGAAAGTTACAAACTCAGGAGTTATGCTGTAGCAAAAGGGACAAAATAGATGATAAGTCAGGACCCGCACGCTCACTCCAAGGCTCACTTCCTTGAGTTGGCCTCAATCTGGGGCCCAACCGCAGAAACAATTGTACCCATCTTTGTCCCTTGGAACCAAGCCAGGACAAAACCACAGAAGCTCTCCTTTTGTTAACATTGAAAGTCCCCCACAGACCAGGTAGCCCTGCCAAGATTAGCATCCTCCCCTAAAAACAGTACAAAATTCCCTCCCCCCTTTTGTTCGGGGCTGTCTTGGTCCACTAGACAGCCAGCCCGCTTGCTCCTACCTCCAATAAATCTCATGACAGAATGCCTGCTCTAGTCAGTTGCATGGATTTGTACCTAACAGTAGAAATGAGATTTTTTTTTTTTTAATGAGATTTTTGAGGAAGAAATTTATCTATGGCTTCTACTCTCTTGTGGCTTAACAAAAGAAAGTAATCTTAATTAAGAAATATATGATTATTTTATAATTTTAGGAGTACCATACAAACCTAAAACAGACAAGGAAATTTTTGGATTAATTGGCATTGTGAGGTATAAATCAATGTGTTTATTCAATACATACTCTTCCTTTATTTCTGGTTCTCTATATTTAGGCTTTAAGTGTAACCGGTAATTTCTTATATACTAGAAATTTTATCCACTGTGTGAAAAGATTCTGGTACCTACATAACTCTTTTATTTTATCAGATAGTCTCCTCATTTAAATTTTTTTTTTCCAGAACCAGGAATTGAACTCAGGCCCTTGTGCAATAAACAAGTGTTTATTCTACTGAGCTATCTCCCTGGCCCCCTCATTTAAATTTATCACACAGGTTGTTGTAGTTCCTTTTCTTTCAGAATTGAGGCAAAATACATGATACACGAAGTTGAAAGAGGAAATTTATCAGGGCTCAGAGCATGTAGAGGTTTCAGTCCCTGGTCAGCTGGCTTCAAGGCAGAGCGGCACATGGAAGACAGCAGCCATTCATGGCAGCAGCAGAGAACAAGAGAGCAAATGGTAGGGCTAGTGGCAACAATGGCTACAGAAAACAAGTCTGTCTTCCTTAAATTACATTCAGGCTATCCACCCCAGGCTGGGTGTAGCACTCACGCCAATAATCCCAGCAGCACTCACACCCATAATCCCAGCACTGGACCAGGAATTAATCACAAATTCTAGAGTTCCACCCCATAACTGCATGAGGTTTTAGGGGAACAACTAGACATAAGCCAGAACACCTCACTTTCCCTTTTATCTCATTCAAGCTACAAGCATTTGGGTGATGCCCACCCATACCAGGGTAGTCTTTCTCAATATTCACCTCCAAAACTATGCTAATCCTGTTTAGATTGGGAGCCAACAGTTTTACAGGAGTCCCCAAGAAGCAGAACAGTTGGCACAGCATCTGGTGACACCTAAGCAGACACTTATGAAGAGATGGTAGTGACTGAAGGTCACTCAGCACACAGCACTTCCATGGATGCTAGCACATGTTCCTTATGACCTGCTCCTGTTACTTTGCTGCATATATGCACCTCCCTACTCCCCCAATTTTTCTGACAGTGAGAAGCAATTATAGGTAGAGCTGATGAGGAAAACTGTCAGTTTGATGGAAGAAGCCTGAAGTGACTGAAAACAATACTGAATTTTCTGATTTTTTCCTAGACTTGCCCAAATCAAGTTCCTCTGCTTTTGGGAAAAACATCTTCTACTCTGAATAACCAGTAAGAAAACAACGATATGCAATGCATTAATTATTGAAACTGTCCTACTAATCAGTTTTGAAACTCTATAATTGCTATTTGTTTCTCAATAAAACTGTTAAAAAATAAAAAAACTGACTTAAAGTAAAGATTAAATTTTATTAACACCTAATTCATTTCATATTGAAAGTTTATAGGCTTCCTAATTATAAGATGGATACAGAGTAAAACTAAATGAGTTGTAGAGAAACAAACATATTCAGATTATAGGTAGACTTACCAAGCTATGAAATGATGTGATGTACAGACACCAACTCTGAGCAACTGTGGGTTCTTGAACAACATATATCCTGGAAGATTTTACCTCTTTGCAAATGTATGGCACTAGCAAACAACGTACTGTAAGAGATTTCCCTCACACTGGCTAGCACCTGTGTTTTTTTCTCACTTCCCAAGGTGAGATAATTGCAAACCAAACTTCAAGAAAGTTGGACATGATTTTTTTTTCTAAATGAAAAATAAAAACTGAAAATGTCTTGAACATTTATATATAGAAGAATGATGAAATAAGTCGTAAGATACTCCCAAGTATTCTCAATTACTCAGAGTGTCAAAGAAAACAGTGTGAAAAGCTACAGACACATCTATCTGGCAATGTTATGAATTGTTAAAAACATAATATGCTTTGTAAAAGCCAAGAACCTTTCAGCTTGAGATGTTTACAACTTCACCGTCTGGGTCTAGTACGTTTGCTCTCCTGCAAACGTACAAAACAAGCCTGTCTTTTCCGAAGGCACCCCTGGCTGGCTCAGTCAGGAGGAATCAGGATCACCACCATCATGCTTCATCTGTGCTCTACTTTTAAAATTCATTGCCACGGGTGACATTGCTGTCGTTCTCCTCTGTGTCGTACTTATCTTTATTTCACCCACCACTAACCTCAAAATTATTACACATTAGCTACTCTGTCCATTTTTATTGAATGCGTACTGACAGCACTATGTTCAGGGGATATGCTCAAAACAAGGGTTTTTGGTTAATTGAAAGGCTTAAACCTTAAATGGGAATTGTCAAGACTGATAAACACTAAAAAGAAGGAAGACAAAGGAAAAGGAAAACTGACATTGATTTCAGCAATCACCCATAAACCTTTTGAACATTCATAAAATGGAAGTTTCTGAAAATGCCCTGAAAGTTCCAAATGTGAAGGAGGCTATCGTTCTGGGATTCTGTCAAGAGGTCAGTTAATCAATTAGAGGTGTCACACTAGCATTTCATCTTAAAACTAGACTGCTCTTATCAGCAAGTTGTTTGATTTGCATAAAAGTCACAAAACTACATTTAACTTGAGTTATTTTTTTTCTTTTGTCAATTTCCTAGTGGAAGAAAATTAGCTGAAGAGAAGATAGTACAAAAGAGACAAATTACAAGCCAATCATTGTAATTCAGGATACCATTTACTCATGTTATTTATCAGATACAAAAATTTGATCTTTTGTTTACCCTGCAAAAACCTCCTTTTACTCGTAGGCTGGATGATAGGAAAAAAGTAATCTGGGAATCTGTTGTGATTCTCAAGCTGTAACAAACACTTCCAGCTATTTTAAAATCCATGATAGTTGCTAGTTTATGCTTCTGCTAATAATGGAAGTTCATTGTGCTTGAAGAACCTTGGTTGGATATTACAGTACTTGTCATGAATCTGGCTAAAACACTTTTTTTCAACTTCTTGTTTTAGGCAAGATTGAAGTAGCAATAAGGATTAACATTTCTTTGTCCTACAGAATAATAATTGGCTCTATTGTAACTAAACAATAGTGTAATCCAGCCAGGTATAAGGGTCTTTAGGAGAAATCTGAAGCAGGAAAAAAAAAAATAACCTTGGACATCTACAGTTACAATTTATTTCTGCTTCATGTCTTTTTCTTTCTCTTTTTTTAATTGCTTATTTCTGAGGCAGGATCTTACTATGTAGTTCAAACTGGCCTCAAATTCGCTTCTTTCTGTTCTTGGTAGGAAAACAGGACTTGGCAACATTTGAACACAAAGCTAGCCTCCAAATTTCCCACTGCTATCCCACTGAACATTTGCAAACTTGAACTTAGCTCTGAATTCCATTTGCTCTTAGGTTCCTGCTCCCTCCAATAAACATCAAAGAATCACAGGCTTAGATTTTGTTTCTCAGTAGAAGAAAGAGCTTATTCTAGGGAGCATTTTGGAATCTCTGGGTACATTTTTTAGTTATTGCAACTATTAAGAACACATTTAATTTAGAGAGTAGGAAACAGATTGTGGATGTCTTATAATGCGCAAAATTGCTATCCTGACTTAAAATATTTCCAATTCTATGAGGCTGGCAAATATCCATTAAAGACAGTGATTTTCAACCTTTAGTTTACATCAGGATCCTTTAGAGGGCTTGTTAAAATATAGATTGCTGGTCCTCAGCACCCAGCGGTGCTTCAGTAAGCCTAGGATGGGGTCATGTAATTTGCATATCTAGCAAGTTCCCAGCTGTGCCCAATGCTGCTGCTCCAGGGACCACTCTTTGAGAATTGATGCTCTACACAGATACTGATGTAGCTGGAGCATCTTTTTATATTTACTTGGAAAAAGAGTTCCATGTTATGTATAAAGAGGAGTTTTGTGCCAGCATGGCACAATTCCTGAAGTCTCAACTCTCTAGAGGCTGAGGCAGGAGTGTCACCATTTATTCAAGGGCATGCTTGAGCTACACAGTGAGTTCAAGGCAAATCTCAGCTATATAGCAAGACCCAGAGAAAGAAGGAAAGAAAGAAAGAAAGAAAGAAAGAAAGAAAGAAAGAAAGAAAGAAAGAAAGAGAGAGAGAGAGAAAAACACATTTTTTCATGACAACACAATTAAATAGTCTCATAATGTAACTATATTAAGAAATTTGATCTTTGTTTTCATTAGACTTTGACCAAAAGTGTTTACATTTCAGAAAAATCACCAGTTAGGTTTGTGTCTAGATGCCTGCCAAAGCCTTGTGTCATCTTGGGGCAGGCTTCTTGGGTTTGTGAGTGACTCTTGTTCCAAGGCTGGGATTGCACGCGTGAGTGCTACACTCACTTTGGGGTGCACAGCTTGCACACAGTTTAAAGGAGGAAAAGAGACTCACTGTGCTGCTGCACCTCCCCTTTGCTCTTGCTGCCTTTGTTGTTTTCTGCTGCCATGAACTGCTGCCCTCTTCCCTGCCTTGGAGTCAGCTGAGGATGGACTGAAACCTCCACAAATTATGAACTAAACATACCTTTCCTTCTTTAATTTTGGATGCCAGGTATTTTGTCTCAGCAATGAAAAGAAAGTAACTAAGACAGAAGCCATCATAAGTGACAATGTCAGCACCAATGCAATATACCTCTATCTGCCTGTGTTTATAACTTTACATGCAAGCATATAGCGGAAGAGGCTGAGACTACCTTAACAATCAGAAACAGTAATTGTTAAATGATTAGAGAGATATGAAAATAAGAGATTTATCTGCTTTATTGATGTTAGTTATTTCAATATATCATTATCATTCTATTTTACCACAGGTTTTAAACTTAAAGTTATAGAGATCTATTCTGCAATTACCTTACACCATGTGTATTACTGTTTACAATGCATCTCTATTTGCCTTTCAAAGGGTATGGCTTCTAAGGTTCTTTTAGGTATTAGGAACACACATTAAAATTTCAAGGTAGAGCATGGTTTTATCACTCTTATTTGTTGTATCATAAAATAATGGTTTCACCCTACTGTTAAGAAATAGGACTGGGGGCCGGGGAGATGGCTCTGTGGAATAAGCGCTTCCCTGGTAAGTGCAGGGGCCTGAGTTCAATCCCTGGTTCTGTGGGAAAAAAAAAGAAAAAGAAAAAAGAAATAGGACTGACTTCATTTGCAATTATACTGGAGTCCTTCATCGTTTCCACTTCTTCATCTCTCTTTGTATTAGCTTCTTTCAAGTGAGTTTATTTCTCTTCTTTCCTATCATATACAAGTAAGTATGATCTGCTTTTACAAATCTAAAGTTTTTTCTTAGGTTAAAACGTGCTCTTTACCTTTCTTGCTTTTTCGTAGCTTTCATATACCTATAAGGTATAGTGCTTATTTCACTAAAATAGATATATTTGTAGTACATTAAAGTATGCATCAATTTTATTACAAATAATAAAGAAGACATTAGAAATGTTTCTCATAAAAGAGAATGTCAGACCTGATAAACTTGAGGTTTATTGATATTGTGCAGTCTTTTCAGTTATTTTTGTAAAAAATAGTTATTTTTCTGAGAACACATAAATATTTAGATGAATTGACTCAAAATCAGAGTGCATCACTTTTATTTTCGGAGATCCTATAACTAAAGTAAAGGTTGTATTGTTACTTTTACCCCTTTCTTATTTCAGTGTAGAAGGCTAAAAGTCAAATTGGAAGATTTATGTAATTTCTGGCTGTGGATTACCAAAATAGCAACTGAATTTCTTCACAGCTACAGATATAATTTTTCTGCAGAAAATTTCATGTATTGGTTTTCTCCATCTAAAATCTATAAATCCACAGGTTCTTGTTTGAGCCAAAGAAATTGTGTTGTGTATGATCCCTTTTTCATTACAGCATACTTTTACTCTAGCTCCAAATGCTAAGAAATTGGTTCAGGCAGCATTTTGAAAGTGATACATTTCCTAGCGAAAGGCCCAGAAATAGAGGCAAGCATCTTCAACTGACAGAAAAGAGTGGTGAGCTGGGAAAAGCTGAAAACTCAATCAATATTGAATCAGGCTAACTACAATGAAATACCAAATTATTAGATAACAACTTTCAACACTGTAACACTTACAATCAGAAGGCACATAGCACTTTGAAAGCTCACCTCAGCACTTACTAAGTTCTCCCACTGTGTACTCCAGGAATTGCCAAGTGTTGGTCAAAAATTTACTTCCACAAGACACAACACTTGAATGTCTTAGCATGTGATTTGGAAAAATGAATCATTTCAGCAATAAATATGCATCAAACTCATGACCTTAGCTTCCCACAGAATCAGTGCCTTGTCACTGTTTTTATTACTATATTGTTTCATGCTTATATTTTTGTTATTTGTTATTTTATGTTCTTCTCTGAGCTACAGTCATAATAAAAGACAACAATATGAAGTTAATGCAGAGAGAAAAAAGACTTTAATTCATTTCAGGAATCACAGAATTTTTTCCTTTTCTCTGAACATAAGAGCTATTTATCTATACAGTTTTCATCTTTTCTGTCAGAAACTCCAGAATTACTATAGAATATAACTTTAGGAAATAACCCAGGATTTTGCTGTAGTTGTATTTGTCTTTTCTTTCCACTTCTCAATATTTTTCTGTTTTGTGTCTTATTCTATTTTAAATAATTAACTATTAACTTAGACTACTTTAAATCCTCTTTTGGATGATGTGGACAGTATACAAATAATTTTGAATAAATTATATCATAATGCTTTACCCACATTGGATCCAATTATGTGAGATATAAATTATGTGAGACTTTCACTCCCCTTTAAATTTTCCAGTTGCCTTGAACCTGAGAAATAGATGCTTTCTTAGGAGAAGTAGATTACCTGAGAGCTATGACTAAGAATGTTTCAAACACCTAATTAAGGAAGGACTATTAGATAACAAAATAATTGTTATGTTGGAGAGATACACACACACATATCCACACACATCTAGTGAAAGGATATTCTAGAATAAAATTACAAGTAAACAGAGATTTCTTAGCATTTCATTTGACACAGGAAATAGAAGTATGATATGAGCTAATTGAAAGTGTATCCTACCTGTACCAGAGCAGACTACAAGAATAAAATGATGGAAAGACATTTTGGAATTTGTAAGCTTAGATGTGAGTAAAAAAAATGTACTTAATTCTAATGATTTTTACTGAGTGTCTGTATATTTTCAAGGAGAATAAAGGATGCCATTAGAAAAAGTAAAAAATTTAGTTCAAAAAAGTCTGTGAAGAAACCAGAGTTTACCTGAGATGTAAAGGAAGAAAGGAGCCATTCAAGTGAAGAGTTAGGCAGAGAAGATTCTAGACTCGGAAAATCACCACAGTTGCTCTCTCAAGGTAGGAAAGAGTCTGATATGTTTGAGTAGGAAAGGTGGGCATGACAGAAGTATAGTGAACAACATTAAAAGGTATAAGATTAAACTAAAAACTTTGATGCAGAAAAGGTTTAAACAAGGCACTCACATAATCTAATCTGCATATTTTAAATGTTATTGTGATTACCACATATAGAACAACCTGTATGTGTCTATACAAGGGGAAGTGTGAGAGAGGAGGCAGAGAATATTTGCAGTAAACTAAACACAAGAGGGTGATTATTCAAATTAAAGTGGTATATACAAAGGTAAAGAGAAGGGGCCAAAATCTGCTCAATGAAAGAGGAAATGTTGACATGTTTTTATACTTCTTTGTGTCTCTTTGTATCTCTTTACTCCTAGGAGCAAGCCAAAATAAAACATTAAAATAAATAAATAACTGACTAGCATCAAGACCTGAAATTGTCACCAAGTGGGTGATAATTCCTTATCATCCCGCAATCAGTTATGCTAATTTTTGTTTCAAGGAAGATTTGCTTGATAACCAAATTGTAATCATCAACAGCTCCACACGCTGGAAGTTTTCTGTTACTTTTTTTAATGTTTTGTTTTTGTTCTTGCATTCTATTTTCTATTCAGATGAACAAAGCAAATACCAAGAACTCATAATTCTCATTTTCCCACTATTGTCATCATAATTAGGTCAAATGAAGACAGTTATGGAATGAGGAGCCAGGGAAAGGAGTCATAGTAATAATACTAAGGAAATCCAGAGAAAGTTAACGCATGGAGGGTAGTGGGGGCGAACATATGGCATGTGTCCTGCAGGGAACATGCATCACAGTCCGTGGACACATGGACAAGATTGGGCAGCCTCCCCACAGCAGCCGATCATCCTGTTGAGGTTTAACTGTAGTGTTGGTGCTTTGTGATAAATAAGTGGGTTTGGGGTTGTGGTTTGGGCACTCATTCTCTAAAAGTTTTGCTATCACTGACGTGGGGTTTTAACCATTTACTGAGTATGTTCCCCAATGCCTTATGTACAACAAATATTTTCAGTAGTTGTATCTATATGTTCTAACATTTTATGCATCATATAAACACTAGAGATAAGGATAAACCTTTAAAGAGCTTACCCTATCTTTTACAACACATTGTGCTTTATTTAACCTTCAGAACACTATACAGTTGCTGCTGTTTCTTTTTAAATCCATTTTTAAATGGATTTCAAATCCATTTAATCTATATTAAAGCTCATTTAGATTAGTTCATCCTGAGATGAACAAAGGAAGAAACAGTTAGTATATGTGTGTGCAATAGGTTTAATGGTTGGATGGTTGGAGAGAGACACATACCCACATCAGAATCTAAAGTCACTTTATACAATGAAATCATTTTATACAACTAAATGAATTTCTCAGTTGCAGTAATACATGTTACAAATCAAAATCCATAACCAGTTTAAAGCAAGCCCTGTAGAATCATTCACAAAGTGTTTTAATCTTTTCTAAGAAGATCAAGAGTTTTCCTCACATCCTCAAATAATATTAAATGAGAATTTGTGCCAAATTAATTATTGAAGGAATAAGAAAATGGAAAATTGTTTAGAAAATTAAGAGCATAAGAGTCAGTTCTATAAAGTCCCTGTGCAATTAAGTTTATTACACTACCTGACTACATGTCTTGTAATAAAGATGCAAAACAGGAATAAGGGCTATTTCTAGAAGAATGGCTAAGTGTTCGGGGGGGTGGTGTTGAGTGCTCTGGTTTATTATATTCTCCTTATTGCATTTGAATACTTGAAAGTGAAAATTTAATGTAGTTGAAATTAGACAGATTTTATATTTTCTTCCAGCCACTTTTCAGTGAAAACCCGTGATATCTGACCACACATCAACGATTCACTCTTTACAAAATTTTGGAAATGAGAATGAATTTCTAGAAAGGAAAGGTGAAGTCCCAGCTGTGGAGACCTTTCTATGTGTTTGTAACCAGATTTCCCATATCCATACCACAACGCATGTTTGAGCGTTCCACACTGCAGAACAGACCCTTGAGGCAGAAGAGTGTTCAGTAACAAACTTAGAAACCATTGACTGGTCAGAATGTCTAAGAGCATAAATATAAACTTGGTATGACCTTCAGAGGGATGGAGGAGAAAACCTTCCATAGAGTATCAGAGACAGGCAAAAATGCCAAGTATTGTACTCACTGACTTGAAAAAGAACATTATAAAACATAGATCTTTCAACTCTTATTACTATGGAATGAGTCAATAAAATTTTTGATATTTAAGGGGTGAGAAAGAAAAAAATGGGCAACAGAAAAATGAGTAAATAAGATGAGAGAAGTAAAGATTGAGAACAGAAACAGGAAGCAGAAGGGAGCAAAAAGGAACTAACTGCTAGCTTACAAAGATCATCAATTAGAAATAAGTCTGGACGAGATAATAGAGAAAAACAAAGTAACAGTAACTCAAAATAGAATATTTTCCTCATGTGTAAGAGCTCAAGCAAGTGGGACACTTCCAGCCAGGTGGACTCATAACTAGTCCAACATGACAGATGAACCAGCGGGGACACTGGTTCATCTGTCATGTTGCCATAGTTTCCCATAGCTCCCTCACCAAGTTCATGTGTTAGCTACTCTTTGTGAGGAAAAAAGATCATTTTTATTTATTTATTTATTTATTTATTTATTTTATTGAGAAACAAATAGCAATGAGACAGTTTCAAAACAGGATAGTAGGACAGTTACAATAATTAATACATTGCATATTGTTGTCTTCACAGTAGTTATTCATAGTACAAGATGTAAACATGATATCCTGTCCAAACACTATTAGTACAAATCTTACTTCTCATCGAATTAACAGAAAGTCGTTGTGTATCTATCCTAACTATTTTGTATATACAGATACAAAATGGCCCTTCATTTCTATCCCCCTTTTTCATTTAGTTTTGTCAGAGATGACTATTCCATTGCCATTTAAATATTGTAGGTGCATGAATTCAGCAAAATAATCCAATATAGTCCAGTAGTCATAGTGGGTTATTCTTAGGACTGTGCAAACCTCAAAAGTCATCTCTGAAGTTTCTGGGCTCCAGATCTTGTTCCCTGCTCCAGCTGTGCTTTCTACCACCCTCTTTTTTTTTTTAAAAAAAAAAAAAAAAAAGATCATTTTGAAATGGCTCGCTTGCTTTCAAAAGTCAAATTTCTCTGAAATTGCACTCCACTAAGTCTCATGGCTAAGTCTAAGAGTAAAAGAGGCAAAAAATCATAGGCTTTTCCCCTACACCTGGAATTTGTACTACCAACTTAAAAGAAGAAATGTATTTCTATATTCTTCCCCACCCCCTTTGGCAGAACCAGGGATTGAACTCAGGCCCCTGTGCTTGCCAGGCAAGTGTTTATTCTACTAAGCCATCTCCCTGGCCCCCATTTTTATATTCAATTAATACTTATTTTCTCCAAATCCACCATTTATCTGGGAATAAAAAAGATATTTTTGAAGTTATAAAAATTATCTTCTAATTCTTCTGAACAGTCAGACTTTTCTGATAGTCTGTTTGGTATCAAATAATATTTTGAGAATCAAAATCTATTTAATTATGAAAGTTTAATTTTCCTTAGATGTAAGAAGGGCTTATTTGAGGCTTTAATGTTTATTTTGTGGCTATTACAGGATTCACTAAAATAGTTTACTATGTCAGCCCAGTAAATGCTATTATATCTTTAGTATTCTATTCTTTCTATAATTCCAATTTAGAGTCTAAATCTATTTGTAGGATTAGCTGTGACACTCACATTTTGTGTTTTCTTTCAGTAAAATGAATTCTAAAATATACTAAATTTAGTTAAGCTGCTATTCTTTCATAAGGTACTTACATTTTAAAATTCTTAAAGAAATAGCATTTATAGTTCATATTCCTCTATTTAAAATTAAAGAAATAACAATTGTGTTAATAAATTCATTACAAATTACACAATATTGAAATGAATGACAAATATCTGCTGAACGGGATACTATGTAACCTCCAAGTGTAGGTCATAGGAGGCGCTGTTACGGCTTTTCCTCTGTCCTAGGACATGACCCTTTTGGACCCTGGACTGCTATTTTAAAAGCCCAGATCTCCACACCATCACAGTGGAATGCCCAGGAGAATGCAAAGAGCAAGGTGCCCAAGCATCTCTAGCTGTGGGTGTGTGTTAGGGACGTAGAGGCTTCACACAGTTTCTTTTTCACGAATAAATTATCTAAGATGAGCAAAAGCTATAGTTTGATCTTGAATGCCTCTCACAGCCCTCCTGGTAAAGGCATGACCCTTAGGGTGGCACTTTTAGGAGGAAGTGGTACTGTAAAAGGCAAGTTCTGGCAGAAAATGTTTAGGTCACTGGGGATGTGCTCTCATTCTTGTGCTCCCTGAGCATGATGCGTGTAGTTTTACGACAGTACCTATTCCCTCCTTCATGTGTTTCTTCACCCAAAGACGGAGTTAACCAATCTCAAACTCTACGCCAATCAAACCTTCCTTCATAAGTTGATTATCTCCAGTATTTGACATGGTGATAGAAGGTCAACACCAACAGCATATGCCAAGGTGTAGGGACTGATTCACTATCTTTTGTTTTGCTGATTCTTCCAGCAAAAGTCTACTTGAGAATGATTTGGAATGCACATCTGGAAGACTGAAACTATAAAGTCAAAAGCTAAGTATTTGAAATATTCAAAAATGATAAAATAACAGAGTATTTATTCAATGATCAAAGAATTTTGAGGCTTTGTGATTTTCACTGAGAAGAAAACCTTGCTATCATTTAAAGAGGAAGCATGATGTATACAGTAGGCATAAATCCAATGACAATAACACTGCATAATTTCAAGGCCCTTTTACGTATTATTTTACCTAAACTCTACAGAAGCATTCCATAGAACTAAAGAGTGATTTATTTCCATGCTAAAGATGAAGTAATGCAGATTTAGAGAGACTAAGCTGTCAAGCATCTCTTTCTAGAACCAACATGAGGTCAGATCTCTTTTATTTGTGTTTATTGTACTGGGTTCATTTCTACACTAATGCTTAAACTATTTGCAATTTATACTTCTTTGTATGAGTTGGTTAAATATTAAATTCCCCACCCATCAGGACTATACAGAGACTTTATTTTTACTAACTCTAGTAATCCTCAGAACCTCCCACATATATATTCACTAATATATCAAGGGATATTTTTATGACTAAATAATTTGCTGCATTCAGTAATAGCAACAAAATAATGCCTGAAAATAACCAGATCATAGAAGTGAATGTAAACTTTCAAATCTCTAGTTCTTCTAGATCTTCAAAGACTTTTGTCCTTGGGACTATTTGTGATGAAAGAAGAGAAAAGAAGAGGGAGGGAAAGGGAAGGAAGGAGGGAGGGAGGGAGGGAGGGAAGGAGGGAGGGAGAGAAAGAGAGAGAGAGGGAGAGAGAGAGAGAGAGAGCTCTCAAGATTTTTTAAACATTCTGTTTAGCTAGAGTTTATATGTTTAAACTCGGTCACTAGAAACAGTGACTAACGATTCATAAAATTAGAGGTGTGTTTCAAAGAAAACATCTTGATGTGTTATTCAGCTGTTTCAGCATTCATTCAACAAATACATATAGGTGCCTCCTAAAACTACATAGATTCTGCAGGAAACAGAAAATTAAATATAATATGCAATCCTTGTCCTCCAGAGCTTTATAATCTATTTGAAGAGAGTAAGAAGTCACATGTAATTTTTGAAAGAGAGATGGCAACAACAGATGATTAAATTCTAAAAGTATCATGTAGTAAAATAATCCTATTCAACACACAACAAAGACAGAAGTGATTTGATGAATTCTCCCAATAAAGGGAAGGAAACTCAGGGGCTCACTGTGGAAACTACGTATGACCAGGATAACTGTGGGTGTACAGTGATGCCACTAAGGGGAGGGCTGGATGATAATGAAAGAAAGGTAAGCAAAGTCCAGATTATGAAGGTCTTCACATTCCCTTAATACTAAAATCTACTGGGAATTATAAAATAACTTTCCTATTAACAAGTCACCCTGGAGATAACCATTGTAGACTGCTAAGAGAAATGATGAAAATGGCTGACATGGCAACAAGGTGATCTGTGAGTGTTCTACATAATGCAGCTATGAGACGTCACAACACAGAAGCAACGGTTCTGGGAGGTGGGAGGAACAATATAAAAATATGCCAGAAGATTCCAGTTTCAGAGAATGGAAAGAAGATGATGCCATCTGGTTGAGAAAAGGAATTGTACTGTGTACAAATTTATGAAAGTTGATAAATCATTCAGCACACATGGATAGACAGATAGATATAAATAAAGGTGGGGTGGAAAAACAATAGTGGGTATCTATGAGGCAGTTGTAGTTTTAAAAATAAAATAGAAAAAATAAAAATGAAGGCATAAAAAAGAATTCATATTAAGTAGAACATAAAAAGGAGAAATACATACTTGAAAGCCATCAGCACAGGGAGACATTGCTGATCACACTTTAGGTTAAACCATATATAATAAATATGTAATGGGAGGTGAAGATGAAGATAAAGGCATGGAGAAAACCAACAGTTAGGGCTTGAGCAGAACTACAGGGGACTGAGAAAGACTGGCACAGACATAGGATGTTAAACTGCTGGACTAATGACCCCTGAGAGCAAGAGAAGACAGACAGAACTGTGTGAAAGATGAAGTGGTCAACAGCCGCAGGTGCCGCGGAAAGGGTTCATAATGCAAGGACTATGCCTTGTCAGCTTTCTAACATCACAACAAATACTTGGAATAAGTCAATTTATGGAGGGAAATGGATTGCCTTGTTCACAGTTTTGAAGGCTTTAATCCGTGAAAAATAGGCTCTGTAACTTTGGTCTACAGTGAAGCACCACATCATGTGTAGAAGTTCACTTTGAGACCGTATAATGAAAAAGAGAAATTGGGAGAGAATGGGTTCTCACTATCTCCTTCACAGGTACAACTCCAGTCACTTGAGGTCTGCTACAAGATCTGCCTATTAGTCTCTGTCACCTCTCTATAAGAGCAGAGTGAAGACCAAACCCCTAATGCCTGGGCTTTTGTGAGAGATTCAACATCCAAATCAATAGACTAAAAATAAAATGTTGGACATGCATGTCTGGTTTATTTCACTTATGAGTATATGATCAAGTGGCATCCACTTCAATATAAAGGCTTCAAGTTTATCATTCTTAATAGCTGAATAATACTCCATGGTGTAAAAATACCACATCTTTTTCAACCATTCCTCAGGTGATGGGCATCGTGGTTGTTTCTAAGATTTGGCTATCACAAATTGTGCTGCTATAAACATAGGCACACATATATGCCTATGATATGATGTTTTCAAATCCTCCAGGAAAATTCCTAGTAGAGGGATAGCTGGTTTAAACAGGATTTCCAGTCCAACTTTTCAAAGGAGTCTCCACACTGATTTCCATAATGATTGTACCAGTCTACATTCCCACCAGCAGTGGAGAAGCGTTCCTTTTTCCCCACAGCGCATCTTGTACAGCAATTAACCACTAGGAAGAAAGTATGCGATGTGTTATTATTGAAACTGTCCTACCACTTTGATTTGAAACTGTCTCATTGCTATTTGTTTATCAATAAAATTATGGGAAAAAATAAAAATAAATAAAAATACAATCAAGTTTTCTCATTAAAAAATAAAATAAAATAAAATGTTGGATTTGGCAATCAGGAAATTATTATTTTCTTATTATTTATTGATTGATTGATTGATTAATTTTTAGGGAAGGGTCTACAGGGTGTTCAGGGTCTCGCTACTAGATTGGACCCACAGTGATTATCTTGCTTACACCCTCCAAGTGCTGGGATTACAGGCATGTGCCACCCTACCCAGTCTCAGTTGCAGTCTCAGGGCACCCTGGGGGCGGGGCCGGCACAACAGGCCCTGGGATGGAACCCCTGGCCCCTGCACCTGCTTGAAGGTAATTTAATCCACTGAGGTATTTGGCCTCCCCAAATAGTTTTCTTCCTTTTACAGTAGTGGGGATCAAACCCAGGACCTTGCACTTGCCAGGCAAGCACTTATGTTGCTGAGCTATATCCCCAGCCATTGGAAATTATTGGTAACTACTGTGAAGACAGTTTCATTTGGGTGATGGATCCAGAAAGACAGACTTCAGAAGTGTTATGGTTTGGATCTAAAGGGGTCCCCACCTTCTTATAGAGCTGGTGATTTGGAAAGTGACTGGATGGGAACTTGGGGCCACTGTACTTGTCAGATGAACAGTGTAATAAATTCATAGCAAAATATGGTGTTAGGGAGTGAGGCTGGACAGAAGAGGCAGGGAATGTGGCCACGGTCGTTCTCCTGGCTCCTCCCTCCTCTCTGAGCCACAGTTACACAAGCAGCTTTTCTCAGGCAGGCCCTCACACCCGGATCCTGCCTTGAAGACAGCCCACCAAGGACTGAAGTTACTTAAAATCTCAGCCAAAAAAAGCCACTCTTCCTTTAAGTGGCAGGTGTTTGGTACTTAATCCAGTGACAGGAAGGTGACTAACAAAATATTTGCACTAGGAGTGGGACCAATCCTGTGACCAACCATAGCTGACCATAGCTGTGGTGAGTTCACTAGTGAGCCACTTGTCACACTCAGCTAAACTGAATCAGCGTAGATCTGGGTGTGGCAGGTTCACCTCAGGGCTGATGCCAACAATAAAAAAGGAGACCAGGCAAGGAAGATGGCATGCTTTTGATCCTCCTGCAGAAGCTTGTCATGCTGGCTTTCCTAATAGGAACTCACAGTTCTCATCATAGGAGGAGCTCAGGTCCTTGCTGTTGCTGAGGATAGCTACAGTTCTCTTCTGGGGAGCTCTGGTCCTTACTTTGAGTGTGGCTTCCTGGCTCCAAGAGAAATCCTTCAGCCTGCTGGCACAGATCCTTCATCTCACTGGTTTACAATTTCTAGCTTCCTAGTGCCTTCCCTTTGATCTTTCTGCCTTCCTAGTGCAGATCATAGATAGAAACTTGTGTGAGACATTGTCACAGGGTCGAGGTCCGGATTCATGCAGAGCATTGCCATGAGCTCTGGATCATTAGCTTGACTTAAGCAGAACACTGCCATGGGATCCAGACCCTCAACTGGATTCTTTGGCTCTCTAGTGCATGGACAGATCTCTTGTACTCTTCTTCATTTGCCTATTTGAGTGAATATTATAAAACAATCTTATAAATTATGTGTCCTGTATTAAATCTACTCCCTTGTAAGCCCTGACTACAACACCTTATGTTTCTGAGCCTTTGAAAATTGCTTATGGGAGAGGTTTGGAAAGTCTGGAGATGCTGACCAGAGAAGCCCTAGAATAATGTGAGCTGAGTTTAATGTGTGATGTAGTAAAGGACAAACTCAGGGGTGTTCAATGGGAATAAGGCTTATATTGGCAGCTGGGCTAGAAACCATGCATGCTTCACTCTGACAAAGAATTTGTCTGCATTTAGTTCATGTCTTAAGGTTCTGCTTGGTTTTTTTGTGAGACTGAATTTATTTTTTTAGACTGAATCTAAAGGTGGTGAATTACTTACCTGGTGGAATATATTTGAAGGTACCGCAGTATTGAGGCTGTGGCATAGGTACTACTGGCTGCTTTTAGCCCCATCTATAGTGTGAATCAGGAGCAAAAAAAGTAAAATGGCTGGAAACAATGTGCATCCTACCCAAAAAGGAAGCATTTGTGATAAGACTAAGGAGAACAGAGCTGCTGAAACAATTATCACTGAAAAGAAGACAAATACTTTACATTGAAACAATAGGAAAGATGGCTTAATGGCATCTTAGGAACTGGCTACTTTCCAGGTTCAAGGTCACAAAACTGTAAAACTCCTTTGAAGGAGTTGGATTTGAGAAAAGATCCCCAGGGTACCCTTTCCATATAGGGCCACCTAGCAAAGTGCATTTTGCAGGTCAGCCACAAGAGCACTCACAGGGCACTGCAGCAACCATCTAAGGTGATTCACCTTTTTGAACTGGTGGTCAGACTTAGCATAATCCATTTAGTCTTAATATTTCATTCAAGCAAAGGCAACAGTTATTGATCACAAATGTTCCCACGTAGACTTTAAAGGCTTCTCAGTCTTTTTTTTTTTTTTTTTTTTTTTTAAATATATATTTTTTTAATTTTATTTATTTATTTGTGTGTGTGTGTGTGGCCAGCTCAGCCCACCAGGGGGCGGGCTGGCTGGCATGTGGTGCTGGGGGATTGAACCGCGGTGCCTGGGCTTTGCTAAGTTTGTTTTAAGTAGGTGCTTTAGACCACTGAGCCATCTCACCAGCTCCGGCTTCTCAGTCTTTAAAGGTGGTAGGCAACAATGTATAAGGTCATAGTCCCTGCTAGGAGCCCAAGACCAGGTATTGGATAAACTGTGAGAGTGAAGCCAAAGGTTCAGTCAAAACTCCAGGGGTTGGACATGCCAGGAATGTAGAACAACTACTGAGCAAAGCCACAGAGTTAGCCTTAGGGAAAGACTGTGTGGGCTACAATCAGCTATGGTGGTGGAACAAGGCCCTGAAAGCCCTTTTAAAGTCACATCTTACCACAACTTGTCCTAGGTAGTAGACACGGAGCTATAAGAATAAACATTTGCTCTGGTGATTTTTAGTCTTGTTTTCATCTCGTTTCTTTTTGTTCCTCCTTTGTCCATGTTATAGTGGAAATGTTTACCCCGTGCTGTTGAATGTTAGAAGTATTTAATTTTCCTTTTTTATTTTTACAGGGGTTCACAGATAAAGCTTTGCCTTGAATCTCAAAAAGCAATTTGGACTGGGACTTTTTGCAATATTAGAACTCTTAACACCTTGGCAACTTTATGGATAGACTAAAGGCATTTTGCATAATGAGATGGATGAGAACCTTTTGGGCTCTTGACAGAATGTTATGGTTTAGATCTAAAATGTTTCCCAAATTCACATGTTCAGAGGTAGGGCTTTGGGAAGATGATTGATCATGGGAGTGCTATTGTCATCAGCAGTTAATGCACAGAGAGGAGTTCAGGGCTGAGTGTGCTGTTAGGAGATGTGGCCTGGGTGGAAGAGGCAGCTCAGTGGGGACAAGGACGGGAAGGGTATGTGTTTGTCTCCAGCTCCTTTCCCTCTCATTGCTTCTTGGCTGCCGTGACATGAGCAGCTTTCCTCTTCCTGAGTCTTACCTTGGAGCCAGCCAATCATGAGCTGAACCTACTGTATCTGAACCAAAATAATCCTCTCTTCTTTTAAATTGTGAGTGTTGGATTCTTTCTCCCAGCAAATGGTAAGTGGCTAGCACAAGGGAGCCAAACAGAACCGGGGGGTGAGAAAGCCAGTTCACGAATGAAAAGAAATTAATCTTCCAAAAGCTTGGCTATAAAGGCAAGGTGAGATATAGGCTTGGGGGA
This sequence comes from Octodon degus, assembly GCF_000260255.1. Taxonomy (NCBI): domain Eukaryota; kingdom Metazoa; phylum Chordata; class Mammalia; order Rodentia; family Octodontidae; genus Octodon; species Octodon degus. The sequence continues at coordinate 3,494,183 of NW_004524670.1, forward strand.
ACTGTTTCATAAAGGAAGGATCTTTTTTTTTTTTTAAATGGCAGAAATCTGAGTTGCACTTGCTGTAGAGTGCAAAGTAGTAGAAGAAAAACAATTGATTTCACAAAAATGTTTTCCATAATTTTATTGAGAAACAAATAGCAATGAGATAGTTTCAAACCAAATTGGTAGGACTGATTCAATAATTAACACATTGCATACATTCTTACTAGTGCTTAATTGCTGTACAAGATGGAGACTTGCTATCCTATTTACAAACACTATTAGAACAAATCCCTCTATTCATTAAGAGACTGTAACTACATATCTATCCTAACCATTTTGAATACACAGATACAAAATGGACAATCATCTGTATCCCCTTTTTTTGTTAAGTTCCGTTATTTGTATATTTTTTTCAGCTATATAAACATTTATTAGGCAACATAATTAGTAGCACAAAAAACAGATCATAAACTATTCAGCAAACTCAGTGAAATCCCAGAAGGTTCAACCACACCTTCGAAGGTTCTCTTCAAGCAGATGCAATATCCCGGAGGCACAATTGCTTTTATGAAGATTAGGCCAATTAAAATCCTCCAAAATCAATTCCAGTTGAATCCAGTTGACTCCAGTCCATCCTAAGAGCCATTCTGAACCATGAGGATATAAAGTTTACCAGATCTCATGCCTTTTTTAATAGATTATTTTATTTTGTTATTTTTGTAGCTGGCTGTGCCCACCCCGGGGGGTGGGCTGGACTGAACGGCGGTCCCTGCTCTCACCTACGCATGCGCCTTAGTCAGCTGGGCCATCTTGCGACCCAGATCTCATCTTTTGAGAGGGAAAAGAATAACCCCCAAATATGTCAGAGAGTTCTTATATATCAAATAGTACTGATTTTTTTAAGTTAGCCAGTTTTTAATATTCATGATATAAAGCCTTCTATGCTAAAAGGACTAGCTTCTCAAGGGATTCTGCAGTAGCTGCTTTGAGTTTGGCTTTTCTATTAAAATGCCAGCTGATGACGTTTGAGTATAAGCTGGAATGTAATTTTTTAATACTTTTTAAAAGTTAGTGTATGTTTTCAGTAATGATGACACTCATTACAGGATGGCATGTAAATTCTTATTAAATAGCATAAGATTTTTTTCAAAAAGAACAAATGAGAAAAGAGTAGGTTCCATGAAGAATTTTAGTTCCCTGATGGGGCAACAGGGCTCCCGAAGAATGAGTAACACAGCTGACATTGTTCAAATACTTAACATAGTCACATGTGCCAGCTACAAGTATACTTACTACAATCATAAAAATAGGTTTGAAGACAGTGTAATTTTAGGGTGCTCAACATTTTAAAAGGAATTGAGGGTTAGCATACATTTTTTTCTTTTTTCCCCCAAGTCTGTGTAACAAGTTGTGAATCACAACATATATTTTTGTAAGTCTCACTCTAAAAACTAAACTTTTAGATCCAATACATGGTGGGCTTAAGTTTTCTTTATAGCTTTCTTTATTTATAGTCTTTAGGCAATTTAAAAATATTTCACGCAAATTTTCAAAATCTCTCCCATTTCTTTTGAATGTTTAAGTACCTCACCACATTATATACCATAATTTTGTATCAAAAATGACCAACCTTTGAAATGTTAAAGAATTTAAAATATTTCTTGATTCACTAAACATTTAAGCACAAATACTTTTATATCCAGTCTTTACAAAGCCATTAGATGTTTACAAAGTTTTTATAGATGAGCCAATGGACCTAGTTCTAAGTTATCTGTAAGTATGATCACTACTTATAGATCATTTTCCAATAAGTTAATGTGTTAAATGTGAGGAAGAAGTTGGAAATTCTGCTGTCACAGAATATCTTCTTTATTCAAGAAATTTGTAGCCATCATCAGAATTCACTCCAGAAGTCAACTTCCTGGGATATCAGCAAACCAGTCAGGGCAAAAGGTATATGAAGAAGAATAGCACCAGGTCGAGGAGGATAAAGAGCCAGAGATCCAGCCAATAGGATTGCTTGGGAAGCCCTTTGGTGCTAGACTGCGGCTGCACATGGTTCTGCTCAGGCCTCTGAGCCGCGGCCTTGCCACGCGGCTCCTGGGGACCCTGGGCACCCTCCGCCTCCCTCGCGTTGCGCCCCAGCACCGCGGGCACATCAAGTGAGAGTTCCCGTGATGGCAGCTTGGAAGCAGGGCAGCAGCAGACTGGAAGGGCGTTATTTGAATATTATAGGTGTGTTAACTCAGCAAAATATTCTAAAAGAGTCCAGTAGTCCATAATAGTTTTGGGTCTTCCGCTTGACTGGCAAGGTCAGAAATTGTTGAGCTGAGTCCCGCACAGCTCAACATGACAGCATGGCTTTACTTCTTATATTTTGTTTTTATACTTTTCTGCTGGATGGCTAAGACCAAGGTAAAGCAGGACCTATGCAACAAGAGTTGTAGCTTTTGGGTCTGATAAGGTCAGTGAAATCCTCTCAGGATTTATCCTGAGATCCTGTACCTCAGATTGTAGAACATTTGTCAGTGTCAGCCATGTGGATGAGTCACAGCCATTGCTTGGCCAATGTGCTCTCTGTGAAAGCCTGGGAGAATGTTTTCTCTCCATGTGACTCTCCTTAGGCACACTTGACCTCATCGATCACTTTCCTCTTGGCCTCATAATCTCCTTGATCAGAAAATTTGGGAAACTATTGAGTTACATGATGTTACAGTACAAGTTCTCATATGCCTTGAGTCTTAATTGACCTTGGAAGGCTAGGGCCAAAATGTTGGCTTTCCTTGCAGCCCTCCTTTTTCTCTAATTTTGGTCTAAAAACTTAGGTTGTTAACCCTCCAGAAAAGAAGCTTATTGTTATTACCATACAACCTATTAACCTCACTATCTGTCTGAATATCAAACATCTTAGGAATAACATGGAACAGGTATTTTTCATCAAGTATTGATATGTTGAACTTTAAGTCCCTATAGAATATGATGAAAAAACATTTAAAAATTAGAATATATTTTTAAAAATAGGCATAAAGAATTATATACTTCTTATGTTTACACATAAGTCCAAAAATCTAACCATATACAACCTTGAAGCAGGACAGTCCCACAACATTCCTTTTCCTGTCTCCTGCCTTCATTCACCACCCCCTTCTTTTTGAACAATCATCTACCCGAGACACAGCACAGCAGCAACTGGCATGTCATGACAAGCAGCCCGTATTCAGAAGATTAGAATGACAGGCACTCCAAGCATGAAACTACTATTACAGATTACCATCTTCAGTGCAGTTGCTTAGTTCATGATTTCACAAAATTACTAAGGAGGTAGGAATAGATGAAGTTTACATTTTAAGCAGAGAAACTTGTTTGAAATAGAAATCTATAAGAATGAAAAAGTTTCTATTTATTTATTTATTTATTTTTGGTACTGGCAATCGAGCTCAGGGTCTTGTACTTGCCAGGCAGGTGCTTATCCTGCTGAGCTATCTCCCCAGCTGAAGAAGAGTTTTTAAATGTGTGACCCAATGTCATAAATTTGAAGATGACAGGGGATATTACTGCCTGTTATGCTTAATATTTTCCATAAAATTGAAGGTACACAGAAGTAGTATCACAGCATGTAAAACAAGAGTAGGAGAACTGATCTGAGAAGAAAGGAGCAAAGAGCTATAGCCAATGAGTGTGGTGATGAAGAGGCCAACAGGATGAGAATCTTCTATTTGAGTTGTTGAAAAGTTGCTTCTTCAATCAAAGCAGACAGCACACGAGCAAAAATGATAGGACTAGTCTCAAGTCTTAGAAACTTTCCTGAGGCCAGATTTTAAGCCTTGTTTGTATCTTGGAGAGATACAGAAATGGTCCCACAGGAAGATGTTGTTTAGCTAAGCCAGTGAACATGAAGAAACTAAGAGAGAAATAATTTACAAAGTGTATATAATTGTTTCTTTAATTTAAAAACTGATATGTTCATACCTGTACACACTGACAACAGCAGCCATTAATTCAGGGCAGGTATCACAAAGAAAACCGAACATGGAGATATATGTTAGGGTCTATTTTCTATGCTACAGGACAAGCACAGCAGCACTGATGGTGGCTAAGACTGGTATAAAATGTTAACTTGTACATTGATGATTAATATGAAACTGTTACTCTGGATTCCAGGCAGTTGGTCAAAATGTTATTTTGTGATTCACCAAAGTTTATCTCTAGGGGGAAGTGTTGGCACAATCAAATCACTGTCATAATAGTAGACATTTTTTACTACTCAGTCTCAACCACGCAATTCTCATGGATCATACCCTCTAGCTCGTCTTCACTAGTTTTGGAAGATAAACTCCAATTTTCTATTTCTCATGTCCTGTTCAAGGACAAGTTTGTCCTTGTTAGGCAAGTCTTGTGTTCCACCTCAAGATCGCATGACTATATCGAGACTCACACCACATTGATCTAACTCTTTTTTTGCAGTGTTCACACCCCAACCCACATTCGCATTTTCTTCTTACTAGCTTAGGTATAATTCTACAGTTCTGGATTAAAATAATCCCTCCACTGTGTCCTTCTTTTCCTCTCATCTTTTCTGAAAAAGTTTTACCCCTCTACGTACTTCCTCTGTACTTAAACAAATGAAACATATTACAAAAAAACCACAATCATGATAATGTAGCCCATCATATAGTGCATCACAAATCTATAACAGATTTTTACCATTGCTGAATAAATTTGTGTAATATTTCCATAATTCATTTGCTTTTCCATTCTACTGTACAATTCACCATTTCACATATTGCTCTCTCTGCTCCCACTAACAATTCATACCTTTGCAACTGTACATACTGACTGAATATCAATGTTTAGTGTCAGCCAAGTAAGGCAAAGATAAGTCTGCAGATTCTCTGCCAGCGGGCAAAGAGATATCAGCCGCAGTGCTGTTCGGGTTGAATTCAACTACTCCTCCTCGCCCATCCTACTGACAATTTACCGTATTCTTCTCTCTACTCCCCCTACTTTTAAAGTCCCTTTGGCCTTTTCATTAGCAGATTATGTCTCTATTTGTCATTTCATATGAGGCAAAAACCTTCATGGATTCATTATCCTCAACAATTCCTGGAAGATTTTAAGTCAGAAAGTATCACACTCTTTCCTAAGAAGTCTGATACAATTTGGTTTCTTTCCAACATCATAACTTTCTTTAGTTTTGCCTGCATTTACAGTCTATGTTCTACCCTAAATATCTTATTTTCACATTAAATTTTCATAGCAAGATGATCACTCCATGTGAAATATTTAAGAATTAATTTGATTTGGGGAAAGAACAGATTCACCTCTCCCATCTCACTTTTGTACTGCACCATAACATCACTGAATTAAATAATAGGACAAATGTTTATACTCTACAAATTTGGATTTGCTCTATACATTTTATTTTCCCATTGTTTTTGGATAGTGGTAGATGCTGAGTGCAAAATGTTAATGCTGTTATATAACAGTGACATGATATGACCTTAGTGAAAAATAATAAATATTTTCTACTTTAATGTAAATGTAATAGTTGATTTAAACTGCTAGCACAATTAGAGAGAAAGGAGGGCTGCAAGAAAAGCCAACATTTTGGCCCTAGCCTTCTAAGGTCAATTAAGACTCAGGACATATGAGAACTTGCACTGTAACGTCATGGAACTCAGCAGTGTCCCAAATTTTCTGATCAAGAAGATTATGGGGCCAAAGAGGAAAGTGGTCGATGATGCAGAGTGTGCCTAAGGAGAGTCACATGGAGAGAAAACATTCCCTCAGGCTTTCACAGAGAGCACATTGGCCAAGCAATGGCCGTGACTCATCCACATGGCTGACACTGATAAAGGTTCTACAATCTGAGGTGCAGGATCTCAGGATAAATCCTGAGGGGATTTCACTGACTTTATCAGACCCAAAAGCTACAACTCCTGTTGCATAGGTCCTGCTTTACCTTGGTCTTGGCCATCCAGCAGAAAAGTATAAAAACAAAATATAAGAAGTAAAGCCATGCTGTCATGTTGAGCTGTGCGGGACTCAGGTCAACAATTTCTGACATTGCCAGTGAAGTGGGAGACCCAAAACTATTATGGACTACTGGACTCTTTTAGAATACTTTGCTGAGTTAACACACCTATAATATTCAAATAATGGAACTTAACCAAAAAAAAGGGTATACAGACGATTGTATCTGTGTATTCAAAGTGGTTTGGATAGATATATAGTTGCATTCTCTTAATGAATAGAATGATTTGTTCTAATGGTGTTTGTAAATAGGATATCAAATCCACATCTTGTGCAGCAATTAACCACTAGGAAGAATGTATGCAGTGTGTTAATTATTGAAACTGTCCTACCGATTTGATTTGCAACTGTCTCATTGCTATTTGTTTATCAATAAAATTATGGGAAAAAATAAAATGCTCAGCACAGGGTCTGGCATATAACAAACAGCGAGTATTAGCTATTAGTAGTAGTACTGTTAGAATTAGTGTTAATATTCAAGAGTCTATGGTACAGTCAAGTGGATAAGGCATATGGACATAAAGATAAATAGAGACATGATAAGTGCTGAATAACTATTATAGGTCCTTGGAGCAAAGAGAGATCACCATCAGCTGTGTCCTCTATGATTAGGTTTGAAATGTTATGCATAAAAATGCCCGAGATTACAGGAAGATAGCCAGCAGCTGTGAACCAACAGATTAGATACAATAAAGTGGAAAGTTAGAGCTAATTTGCAGAAAAAAACACAAAATCAAGTTTATATGCATTTGCTTATGGTTTACAAGAAATATTCGCTTTCATTGCCTAATTTGATCCTCATAGAACTTAGTTGATGGAAAGGATGCTGTATCTACTTTCATTTTTCTAATGAAGACACTCTTAGGAACATGATGGACTGACTGTCTGGCCTCCTTTTGCCAATGGTAGAGCCCGAAGACAAGCTACACAGGGGTTCTCTGACTGTACACCGAGAACAGTCTTTTGTCTTCTTTCTGTTTTGCCCAAAACAGTAATTCAAGGAGAATAAACTACACTGTGGCAATGTCATGCTTAATATATTGCTTACAGTACTTTATTGTGTTGACAAAGTCCATTTAGAAAGAATGAGAAAAATCTCTAAAAGTGGTGCAACCATCAATATTGTTTTTCTATTAACCAGACACGCTGGAATCATCTTAATTCAAATATTTGTAAGCAGAAAAGAGATGCTCATTTTTATTCTCAGTGCCTTTCCTATCCCATCTGGCACAAGCAATTTCCTTTTGTTTGCCTTTAAACTGTGATATAAAGAAATTAATTTTACCCTACAGGCATTCACTACAAATTTCACAACTTCTACTCTGGTTATTTCTGAATTTCATCATCAGTAACAAATTGTTCTTGTATGGGGAATTGTGCATGTCAATTTTTCTAGTTTAGTCCATCAGATTTTTTTATCAGGTCTTGCCACTAACACAATTCTTTGTTCTCTTTCCGAAGTTGTCAACAGCTATTTTAATTACTTTAGTACAATAGCACACCTACTTTGGTGTGTATTTCTTAATTGGAAAATTGCCTTTTCAAACTAGTTTATAATGAGAATGACTGCAAGTACTGTCATTTACAAGAGGTTACATGAAGAATCAATTGAATTAAATGTGTGTGATTAATAACTAAAAATATAAAAGTGTACCTTGTACTTAGTTAACCATGGTTCTTGCAGAATTTTCTCTATGATTTCCATCAATGACTAGAAAAATCTGCTATGCATCAAATGGATAGAAAAATGATATCACATTTTAAAATTCTTTTTTAAAATTTTTTTACATTTTAAAATTTTTGATTCACTACCTATCTTGGATTCAGATTTATTATTAGGTATATAAAGTTTGACAAAACATAACTCTTGCCTTCAAAGAGAGCATGTAAAATGATTACAGACTCAATAACTAACAGTACTACAGTATTACTAACTAAATATTCAACATTTTCTTTCTAATGAGCAGACTTCTGGGCTATTTTACAATACACAAAAACATTTTCTCATTTAAATCTTATATTAATCCTAAGGGGAAAATACACTATAAGTGTAAGCACTTGTATGTGCAATCATCTGCTACAGATGAAAATGAAAGACATGGTCTCTTTTCTTGACCACTGCTGTTCAACAAAGCCTGATTTGAATATTTGTGAATGAAAGCTCCGTAGCAAGCTAGAGCCATCACCATTCCAGTTCCCACTAGTGTCTACTGCTCAGGACACCATATTCAAACGTTGGTTCTGATAAACAGATATTTTTGAGCTCCACCTCTATCCCAACGCTGAACCAGGAAATGGAGGGAAATGGAAGAATAAAGCATGATGCTTACCTCAGAAATTCTAAGGGAGAGTGCACAGAAAACTCAATCTGATGAGGATGACCAGAAAATAGAAGTTATTTGGAGATAACATGACAATTTTTTTTCATAATGGACATATCCAAAGACTTGGCATTCTCAGATGCACAAGTATGCTCTGCCTGTCTTGGCATGGGATGATGGTGATAGTGGAAAATTAGTGCACATCATAACATTAGAATATTTAACTGCATTATTTCTCTTCTGTGAAAAAACAAAAGGGTAAATAAAGACCAAAATGTATAGTAGATATTGAGAAATAGGAAGAAAATGTTCAAGTGAAAATGAAAATAAGGAAGAGTAAGGGGGGAAAAGTAAGGCAAAAAACAAAAAGAGAATAGAAGGAAAAATGGAAACAAAGCTTTTGTAAATAAGGAGGACAAGAGGATTGAAGGGAGGGGATTTGGGAAAAAGAAGAACCAAGATACATTATGTAAACGTACAAATCTCTATGATGAATGTGATCATTATGTAGCTCTAAAGTGTACCAATAAAATTAATCTTTTAAAACTAGAATGTTTAAAATACTCCTAAGGGCCAGCCAGATAGTTCAGCAGACTAAAGCACTTGCTTAGGCAGAGCTCAGCAGCTGGGGTTCTATCCTGTGTGCTGTGCTGGCCCTGCCCCTGGGCCCTCTGAGACAGCAATTGAGACTGGGCGTGGTGGCACATGCCTGTAAGCCCAGCTCTTGGGATACTTAACACAGGCAGGTCACTATGAGTCTGATCTATGTGTGAGATCCTATAGACCTTGTAGATCCTGTACTAAAATTTAAAAAAAAAAAAAGAAAAAAACAACCTCATAGAGTTTTACCAGGTACAAGCCACAGTATCTAGCAATCTCTCTATCTAGATTCAGTTTCCTCATCTGGAAAGGAATAGTAATAATGGGATGATGGGATGATCCTCATAGAACTTAGTTGATGGAAAGGATGCTTTTCATGTATGTGATGTTTGAATAAGATAATGAGTCATTGGCATAGTATCTTTCATATATTATTAAAATTATATATATATATATATATATATATATATATATATATATGCATTTTGCTTTTGAAAGATACCAGGAATACATTTTGACAATTATTTTAGATCAGTAAGTCCAATATTACTGCATAGAGAAGGAAATAAATCATCACGAATTCTAGCTTGAATTCTAGGATTGATGAAGTAACAAATAATACTGCTGTGTTGGGTGACAATGAAAATAAATACCATGGGATTTATGAATTCTTCAAGCTCATATATGTAACACAAACCTGTGTTTACATAAGCTTGACCACATGCTCTCAGATGCTGATGGGAACATATTATAGTCATTCTGCAAATGTCTGCAGGTGCTCTATCATGGGTTTCTCAAAAACTTACTTTTTTGATATGTATTTTGAGGACATTATGTAAATTCCTAATCACAACATTATAATGAAAATTACTGAGAAAATCACACAACTGGGAAAACTGATGTCATTAATGTCACCTTAAATCATGAACACTCTGCACATCAGCCTATAATAGACATTCACTAACACTATTTCTACTCGATTTCTCAAAGAAGTTTACTTTTCTGTTCTCTTCTAATATACTCACTCTTGCATTTTACCTGTGAACCACTTTGTGATGATGATTTTGCCTCATATTTCACAGACAAATTATAAGGCAGACCATAGGAAATCCTTATTCTATCACTCAACCCATAAAACTTCGTTATTCTGAACCCACTTTCTTCTGCCCCTAAGATGCACTGGGAAAGATTTTTCTCTCCCAACATTCAGCTAAGGAAAATGCTTTGCATGTGTTCCATCTTGGTTTGTCATTCACTTTTTCAAGAGTATTTTTCTGATTTTTCTTTCCTTCCTTCATCATCGGTTTTGCACTCCACCGAATTTCTCCCATTACATATGCAAACACTGTTCGTCACTGCCCATCATAAGAAATACTTTCTGACCTCCTCTTTTTTTGTTTCCATTTTCTTTGTTCCCTTTCCTAGCCAAACTTCTTTCAAGAGTTCCAACTCACTGGCTTTCTGCTTTTAGCCTGTTCATTCTTCAATTCTGTTTGCTTCCCACCCCAACTATTTGTCTTAAACTGCTCTCATTAAGGTCTCCAATAGATCTCCACATTTTCTGGTCTCAATGGACCTTCAACATGCACTGTTTCTTCATGGAATACTCTTCTTTCATAGCATTGAAAATACCACTCTATCTTAATTTCCTTGGCATTGAAAATACCACTCTATCTTAATTTTTCTCCTTTCGGAATAGTCTTTTCTCCTTTTCCATTCCACCACCTTCTTGTGTTTCTACATTTTTTCACTAGGTGGTGTCATCTGTTCCCATGATAAAATACCATACAAGTGCCAACAATTTTCCAGGGTATAGCTGCAGTCCAAATCTTTGTGGATGTGATAATTAAGCTTCATTTTGTCAACTTGATTGGTGTGGGAACCACCTACAGGATTAGTGAAACATACTTCTGATGATGTCTAAGTGGGTCATGGTGACTTAGGGTCTATGTCTGGTCTCTTGCCCTTGCCTCTGTGACACTATTTTCTGGCTCTACTTCCTGGAGACCATGAACTAAGTATTATTGCTTCACCAGGCCCTTCCATCAGGTTCCTAAAGTAAAGATAGCCAACCACGGACTCAATCCTCTGAAACTGTAAGCCTTAACCTCTGCTCCTTAAAATTGTGAGTGTCAGGTAATTTTTCCTAGCATTGAGAAAGCTGACTAATACATTAACTTTGGCCTAATATTCAAATCAATTTAATATATAAAATATTGAGTGTATGCTTTTTTTCCTTTTATCTGGCTGATTCAGTAAATGACACACACACCTACCATATCCTTAAGCCACCAATCACTTACTATAATGCTTTCTTCTTGTTCATCTCTACACTCAGCAAATACTGTCAACTACTTCTAAATTGGTCTCTTCTCTTTCCTCCCTGACATCATTCTACACTTTAGCACTCTTGTCTCTTGTCTGGATACCTAAAATAATTCTCTCACTGGGACACCAAACATTCCTATGTTCCCCCTAGCCTCTGATGCATTCTTTACTGAGTAGTCAGCAATCTTTTCTGTAAAATCTCAATCATAACATGAGACTCATCTGTTTGAAGCACTTCTATGTAATTATATTTCATTTATGATGAGCAGAGATTGTTTGATGGCCTATGAAGATTTCAGAATCTTCTTTCCATCTCTTAGCCCAGCCATTGCCTACCTTGCTCACTACACTTAGGCCACATAAGCCTTCCTCCAGCTCCTGAAGCCACCAAACTCCCTCCTGGTACAGGGCATTGGATTTTCCACTGAATTCTGTTCTTCTTGCTCTTTATGTAGCTCATATTTCACTCCTCAAATGCTACTTTCTCAGTGAGAAGTTTTAACATTAACTGACCCTCTTGCTAAGCAGCATTGATTCTCATTAACATCATTACAACACCCTTCATAGCACCTTTTTCATGGGTTATATTTGTTGATCAAGTTCATCGATTGATTTCCATTTTCCAATCCAATGGTCACGTTCTAAATCCTTCTCTAGTTCATTCTTTCTTTTAATTTTTAAAATTCTTTTATTTATTTATTTGCTTGGTACAGGGTCTTGGTTTGCAGTCCGGACTCATAGTGATCCTCCTGTCTCAGACTCCCCCGTGCTGGGAGTACAGGTGTGTGCCAGCACACCCAGTTTCCAGATGGGCACTACATGCCCAGGGTTTAGGGGCCAAAACAGCATTCAGGACCAGGGATTGAACATGGGTCCTTGTGCTTGCCAGGCAGGAACCTAGACCCCTAAGCTATCTTCCCAGCCTCTAGTTCCTGCTATCAGTAGAATTTGAAATCATTTATCAGATCATCTTTCTGGAAATATCTTGTTTATTCCCAGGTAGCAGTATACCAGAGCTCACTTTGCAAAACCAACTATTATTTATTTTAAACTTTGAAAGTCTGTTATTGAATAAATAGCAGCTTAAAATTGGCATGGTAAAATATTTACATAAAAAATTGGCAAGCATTACAAATAAATTATCTTAATTTTAAAGAGCTATTCATGAAAAAGAGCTATTCATTAAACATTTATCATTATATTACTGACTCAGGGCATTTCTTTTTTAGTTTTCCTGCCTTGCAAATATATCTTTTTAATCTTTCAACCATGACATACCTCAAGGTTCTTAGTCTTAGGACTTTTATTTTCATTTTTATTCTATACTCAATTCTCCAGAGAATTTTATCCAGGCCCATGATTTTCTTTTTTTCCATAATTTTATTGAGTGACAAATAGCAATGAGACAGTTTTAAATCAAAGTGGTATGACAGTTTCAATAATTAATACATTGCATACTCTCTTCCTAGTGGTTATTTGCTGTACGAGATGCAGACATGATATACTATTTACAAACACTACTACAACAAATCCCTCTATTAATTAAGAGAATGTAACTATATATCTATTCTAACCATTTTGAATACACAGATATAACATGAACATTCATCTGTATCCCCTTTTTTGTTTAGTTCTGTCATTTCAATATTATAGGTGTGTTAGGTCAGCAAAATATTCTAAAAGAGTCCAGTAGTCCATAACAGTATTGGGTCTTTTTCTTGACTGGCAGTGTCAGAAATTGTTGACCTGAGTCCCCTACAGCTGAACACAACAGCATGGTTTTACTTTTTATACTTCATTTTTATGAAGATTGGCCTGTGATTTTCAATATCATTTATTTGTTCACAAACTTAGAATCTGTATTTCTAGTCCCAACTTTTCTGTCAAACTTCAAATTCCATCTATTAAATTTTATGTGAATATCTTAACTCCAATAAGGATCTGAGCATCTATTTTTATTTTTATTCTTTATTTATGTATTTATTTATTTTAATGTATTTGGTACAAGGTCTCACTACACAACTTGGACTTGTAGTGATCCTCCTGTTTTCAGCCCCTCCCCAGCGCTGGGACTGCAGGCACACTCTCCCACCATCCAGTGGCCAGCTCAGCACACCCAGAGGCAGGGCCAGTATGGCATGTAGTACCAGGGATCAAGGATCTGAGCATCTAAAACTTAATATTTTTGCACCAAATATGTGGCTTCAGGGGGTTGGGGAGATGGCTCAGTAGATTAAGCACTTCTCTGCCAAGCACAAGGGACTGAGTTCAATCCCTGGTTCGGCCAAAAACAAAAACAAACAAACAACAACAACAAAAAACAAATATGTGGCTTCATAACCCCCTACAATAGGCATTTTCAAGAATATTTCAATGTGCTGGAAAAATCTTGGAGGGTTTTTTTTTTACCCTCCTCTTGCTTATATACCCTATATCCAATCCATTAGCAAATCATTTTTGATTGTACTGCAAACCATATGCTAAACTTTACTATGTCTTGGCGCATCCCAATTTCAAAGTGTATGTTCCTTGCATCCCAACTATCTATTCTCCACTCATCATCACTAAAAATCTTCAAGTCTTCCAGGTGGGGGCACACATCTGTGATCCCAGCTACTTGGAAGGTTGAGACAGGAAAATCAGAAGCTTAAAGCCAGCCTTAGTGACTTACTGAGGCTCAAAATAAAATTTTGATGAAAGGGCTGGACTATAGATAAGTGGTAGTCCCAGCAGGTATGGAGCCCTGAGTTTAACACTATCATGACCTCCAAAAAATAAGAAAAATGTCATGTTCCTCTGCTTTATGCCACACAAAATCCTTAATCATCAAGACCCAGATGATTACTTTCTTTATTGGCATATGATTGTAAAGGGTTAATGTAAGGTAATGTGATGAGTTAATATAAAACTAAAAGTGAAAAATTACTCTGCTCTACTTTCTGTGACCCTGCTTCTTTGTAAGACTACAAAGAGGCTTGGTGTACAATTGACAAATCATCAATAGACTGAGAGTTCCCAAAAAAAAACAATGCTCCCAGAAAAAACATGCTGAGTAGTGGTCATGCTTCCCCTAAAGGTACTGTTCTAAGTTAAATGACAAACTTGTTTGCCAAACAGGATGCAGTTTCTGCCTTTAAAACCTCTATACTGTAAGGCTCCTGGCCGTTTGTCCTCTCCTACATGAGTATGTTCAAGCAGTCCTGGATCCGGCAATAAAAGGCTCATATTTAAATTTTAATTTAGACTCATGTCTGGTTTCTATGTTGAGAACCCATAACAATGATGACTTCCCCACCCTTGTTACTCTCAGCCATGTTCTGCATTCACTGGGTGCCAGTCACATTAGCCCAATTGCTATTTCTATGACTTCCAAGAACCCTGCTGTAAGAACTTTTACGCCTGCTGACTATCAGACTAGAACATTTTGTTTGACTGTCTAGAGGGCTTATTTCCTTCTGCTTTTTGCTCAAGTGTCTCCTTATTGGAAGTCTTCACTGATCACCTTTATTTTTCTTCTGTGGTAGTCAATCAAAATATGCTATAAAAATACATTTGTTTTCAGGGCTGGCCTGATAGCTCAGTGGACTAAAGCACATTTTTAGGCAGAGCACAGCAGCCCAGGTTTGATCCCGGCATGCTGTGCCAGCCCTGCCCCTGAGGTATGCTGAGACCGTGACTGAGACTGGGCATGGTGGCCCACACCTGTAATTCCAATGCTTGGAAGGCTGGAAACAGGAGATTCAGTACTAGTCCGATCTACATAGTGAGACTCTGTAGACCCTGTAGATCCAGTTCTAAATACAGAAAAAAATAAAATGAAATAAAAAATAAATACATTTGCTTTCTGTGATTTTTCTCTATTTGTTTCAAAACAACGAGAACTTTTACTGCTTAGTTTATTAGTGGTCCCTCAACTCTTAGAACATTCTGACACTAGTAATTAGTTGTTACTTAGTTGGTAAACTGAAATTTTATTTATTTCTACTGTTGTCTTAGTTACTTTTCTTGTCACTGAGACAAAATATCTAACATCCCAATTTTAATAGTTTATTGAAGTTCACAGTTTGCAGATGCTTCATTTCATAGCTGGTAGGCTCCAAGGCAGAACGGCATGGCAGAGAAACACTGAAGAAGAGAAACACTTTATCACAGCGCCAGAAGACAGGAAGGGAGCAGCTAGTAAAAGTGAGCCTCTTTCTGTTCCTTACATTTTATCCAGGCTACCTTTGTTTAGGGAGAGTAGCACTTGTACCCTTAGTCCTAGAATCTCACTAGGGATCAATTCCAGGATCACATCCTTGACCCCAGCATCACATACCCTAGATACATCCACTGCCAAAAAATCCCAGCTATGATGACCAAAGGTATTTTTTGTTTTTGTTTTTGTTTTTGTTTTGGGGGGAGGACATTAAATACAAGCAATTCCAACTGGGTTATCTTGTGATAATCAAGTTATCACAAAGGCTGATGAAAATCCTTAATTTACCTTCTTGATACTGCCCAATTTTCTCAACAGAAATAAAATTATATCAAAATGGAATTTAATCTTCTAACCTCTAAACTCAGAAATTTTTACTTCACCATTTCCATCAGTCTAGTTTCTTCCCAGTCATATACATTTAAATATGTAAATACATATATTTAAATTGATTCTTATATCCTTCTTCTTTATTGCTTATCTGATATCAACAGATGTCAAATTTCAAATCTTGGTTTCTATAAGAACTCTTTGTTTTTCTTCTATTCTCATCCAAGGTTTTTTTGTTTTTGCTTTTGTTTTTGTTTTTTCTTTTGGAACTAGGGATTGAAATCAGGCCCTTGCTCTTGCCAGGCAAGTGCTTATTCTACTGAGCTATCTCCCCATCCCCCCCAAGATATCTTTGATAACATCACTAACCACCCACTCTAAATCATAGCACTTATACTCTAATCATTTTTTAATTATTTATTACTTTGGTTTCTTTTCATTGAAATCATGTCAGCCCCAGAAACATGTCTTAATACATTTTTCTTTTAAACACACCGAGAGCTTTTTTTAAAAATGTATTATAGTACAAGGTATACAGGGTCTCACTACACAGATCAGATTCATAGTGATCCTCCTGTTTTCAGCCTCCCACATTCTGGGATTACAGGTATGCATCACCATGCCCAGTTTCATTTACAATCTCAGTGACCCCAGGGCTAGGGCCAGCATGGCACGCCGGGGATCAAACCCCAGTCCCTGAGCCTGCCTAAGCAGGCACTTTAGTCTGCTATTCCATGCTAATCATTAAAAAGTCTAACTATGCCTAGTTAGACTTTAATTATAGCAGCCATATAATTTATTGTCTAAATGGGCACACTTTTGAGAGCAAAAGGATCATATTATTAATTGCATTGGCACTATGAGTATGACTAGAATTTTCTACACAAGTCGGGATGCATGGGAATTCTAACTTCCACAGGGACTATTGATTGCCAGCTCAATAACCTGACTCTTTTCTTTCTAAAAGAAACACCCCCCCCCACAGCACTTAGTTCTTCTCAGCATGATTTAGTGACATGAATTCCTTTAATCAATATGGACATCCTATTTCTTCTTCAGAAACTGATTTAGGAAGGAGCATGTGATGGAAGTCTAGCCTGTAAAATGTGAGAGGTATCCCCTTCAGTAAAAGAGATTTATTTTAAAATGTTTCTGTACATGTATGAAGATAACTCTTATTTTTCTCCCAGTTGGTATCTGGTCTTCATTGATGCCTGGGACTTCAATAGCCAATTGCCATCATGAAATGGGCTACCAGAGGACAAAGCTGATGTTCTAGCTTCAGTAGAAACAAAAACAGTAGCAAAATGAAAAGAAGTTGGTTCTTTATTTTCTCATTAAATTAAGCAAATCTGAAGGTATTCTGCATCCAAAATCAAGATACCCTTCTGTTCGGCAAGACAGTGTGTTTTCCTTATTGTTTATATGACTTAAGGCACAGATTTCGGTTATTTGCTTTTGAAATTATTTCTATTTGATACAAACAAAATATAAACTCTCTCTCCTTGTCTCTCTAGATGGATCTTCACTTTTACCTAAAACTATTTTAACATGCTTCATTTCTGAGCCAAACTGGAAGAATCAATTTTTCAAAAAAGTTCTTGTATTTTCCATGACAACAGTTTTTTTTTAAATGATATCCTTTATCTCAGTAATACTCTTTGCTCATTTCTGTGTGCTAAACATTCAGATTCACCCTTTCAGACTTTATCTCCTCATTACTGGCTCCTGCAATAGATCATTGTGGTTGTTGTTATTATTGTTGTTGTTTTTATGTATTTAGTAGTGCCTACAATGTCTCACTACATAGGTTAGACTCGTAAGATTCTCCTGTTTCCAGCCTCCCAAGCACTAAGATTACAGAGCTGGACCACCAAGCCCAGTCTCAGTTGCCATTTCAGCATGTCCTGGGGGCAGGGCTAGCATGGCATACCGGGGATTGAACGCCAATCCCTGCATCTGCCTAAGCAGGTGCTTTAGTCTGCTGAACTATCTGGCCAGCCCTTCTTGCAATAGATCCTAACCTTCTCTCTCTTAAACCTATACTGCAATCAATTCACACTTTTCTCATGACATTGATTTTACCTTATTCTAGATTTTTAGGTACAATTCTTTCTCCTATAGTTACTCTTCCTGGTTTTCTCTGAACACTCAACATAGAAATTTTTATTTTTCAGTAGGTATTAAATTGATATTTTGAAGCTATTTCACAATCTGTAGTTATTTGTTACAATTTAAAACACTCCATTTAGAGTAATTGTTTTTCTGGTCTTGAAAAACTTTTAAAATACAAAATATAGAACGTAATGAGTATAATGATTAACACAATTTTTAGTTGGCTAACGCACACTTTGAATAATATGATACTTCTTTCTATGCATATCTGCCCTCGGTAACTAATCAACCACAGCGAAGTTGTTGGCAGAGCATTTCTACAATCTACAGCAGACATGTTAAAGAGATAAATGGAGCCTTGCCACATTTGATACCAAATTCAAAACTTCATTATTTCTTAAATTAAAAGAAATAGGGGAAAAGACAAAAGCACATATCAATTTATGGCTGTACTCTTTCCCAGGGAAAATGCCTCTGCCTAAGCATGATAATATTTCAGTCTGACTTGAAATTCTACTATTTCTGTTCCAGTTCCTTTGCTTTGAAGAATTAGATTTAGCAGGAGGGGGAAATGCGTAGAGTCAGGGAAAGCCTCACCCTGATAGAGTGTTTAACATAACAGGTATCACACTCAGAGCTTTGCATGCATTATCCTCAGAAATCTCAAGGTAGGTATTTACATCTCAATTTCCAGTTTTCTAAGAATTCAGAGGCACAGAGTGGTGCTCGTTGAAACAGTTATTACATGACAAAACCAAACGTGAACCCTGGTAACAGGCTAACTGAACACAGGTTACTTTCAGCAAAATATATAGTGTCTTACTATTTTTGGTTAAGGGGCAAAGGGTGTGATTAGTCATGTGGAAGTTTAAGGATATAAATTAATTAACTGACAAACTAGTGGAAGAAGCAAATGCCTACAAATTATATAATACAAAGAATAAAACTAATAAAACAATAAGAAGCACCAGAATGAAGGTCTGTGATATCCTAAAGGACCTGGGCATGGGCAGGTCCTTCGTAAACTGAACACAGTCAGCACAACCACAAGAGCAAAAAGCAATACAGAGATGGACAGCATACTGACAAACAGTGCACTAACGTACAGAAACTACAATGGGCGAACCCTGCCTGCTTTCACTGGGAGCTCCTTGGAAAAGGTCTGGAGTACATTTCAATCTTTCTCCACCAGGGAATGTACAAAGGGACTACTGGTCCACCCACTGGCATTTCTTTTTGCTTAAGGGTTATTCCTTGGGATAATGTCAAACCCCAGTATGTTGAAGCTTCCTTGCTGGTCAGGCATTGCTTTGGAGAAAGTGCAAAGGTAGACAAGTGGGGATGCAAGCACTTCTGTGAGAACTTGTCAGACTGCACACGAATGTGCTTGACAGCTGTCCATAACTCAGGCAAGGTGACATGACCAACACCACAATCAGCTATGCTTGGGAGTGTAAAGTCAGGGCAGGAAGCACAGAAGAGATAGCATTTGAACTGGGCTTCAAAGAATAAGCAGAATTCAACTCAGATAATGGTGAGATGGGGAGAGAGGAAAGAAGGGAGGGAAATGAGAGAGAGAGAGAGAGAGAGAGAGAGAGAGATTGAATTTTGCTTAATTTCAGCCCACCCTGGCCAGTCAATTTAAAATTGCCACCCTTCTTTACCACCACTACAATCCTGACCCCTCCTCCTTGCGTGTTTTCCACAGGAATTTCTAACACATAATTTAATTTGTTCATTTGTGGTACTTATTGTTTACTGCCAACATTATCTACCAACATTATCTACCTTCACTATAATGCCAGTTCCAGAAGGTCATCAAGGTCACCTACTCTATTCACCAGTGTATCCTGAATGGATAAAACAGTGCCTGGCAATGTCAAAGTTGTTTAATAAATGTTAGTAGAACAAATGAATGAACTTGGTCATCCAGTCCTTGAGTTACTGAATGACTGTAAGATTAATGATGATGAAAAAAATCTAAAAAGAGAAGAAACTATGAAAAACATTAAATTTCAGTCTGGCACCCAGTTGAATCCCAGGTGCCTCTGAGACATGCAGGCACTCTGTGAAAGGAAGGGCAGGAAATCTATGCTGTGCTGGCGCTCCGTGTCTTGGCTGTTTAACTTGATATTCAGCATCATACGTTTGGTACATTTTCAAGGATCTTTTCCTCAGGAAATCATCTATATTTATAGTATTAATATACTCTGGCAGCCACAATAATCTCACATTTTTCTGGCATCATCTGTCCTCAAGGGCCTCTAGGCTTTTGTGCTGAGAAGTTATTTCTCTTACAGTTTTGCATTTACCTCTTTAAATGGAGAGCATCTGTCACAGTAGCTGATTCCACTTGGCAGCTCCCACATCTTCCCCAGTCCCCTAATGTCACAACTAAAAGCGGAAAGCTGGTTTCCCCAGGACTTGTTTCTCTATCCTAGTCTGTGTGTCACTAGACTCTCCCCTGACCACACCCGCTGGCTGGAAAAAGGTCTTCTGGTCTTAAGAAGCAGACACTGTCCTTTAACTGTGTGTAAAAGTAAGATTATTTTTTAATTAGTACTGGCACCTATACTAAGGCTCAAGTGAGCAGACATAAATAAGTTTCCTGTGATAGCCAGTGGCTGTTTCTGACATTTAAGGTTTTTACCTGTTTCAACTTTATGTAGGTTAAAACAATCAGGAAATTTTTAAATTGCGTTGACGTTTAAGCATAACGCTATTGAAGACATGGCTTGTTAAGCAAATTAATAGAGCAAAAATATCGTGAGTGCAATGCTTAAAGTTTATCACTAATTCAAAGAAGAAATTGCTTTCAGTCAACCTCAAGTACTTGAGAAGCATCATTTGCATATAAATAACTGGGATGATAGGCTAATTACAATTGTTTTTATTTATTCATTGAACCTATTTCCCCAAAGCCAAAGCACTATTTTAAACTGGAATTTTCATAATCTGTCATGAAACTTCTTGAAATTAAAATAGTTTTCTTTGTAATAATGTATTCAATAATATATAATCATCTCTAGCTCTGCTTGTCCTCAGGTTGGCAAGTGGAGCATTCACCGGCTATGAAGCAACGTTTTTATTTTATAAAAATAAAATGCCAAAAGCTAATTGCAAGATGCGACATCAAGAAAATTCAGTTTACACAGAGTTGTTTGAAAGTAAAAAGTAACTCAATGAATATTATTTAAAGCAGGCAAGACAGAACACCTCATGGGCTGACACATCTTGGGAAGGAATCAGGGTTGCACGTGACTTCATGTACCAAAAGCCTTTGCAGAGAGACCTGGTGCCTGAGGTGGTAGAAGAGCTCAGACTTAAAAAGTTACCAGGTTTGGGTGATTGTTCAGTGTCTCATGGAGACAATGTGTACGTCATGTTACAAATCCTAGTGTCTTTTCTTTCTCATAAAAAGTGCTAAACAGTGACTTTTATTGGGATTTGGGGGCTATTTCTTCCTCCGGTTATGATTCTGCCTTGACTTCAGCCAGAAATTCTCCATATTCATCTATCTCACATGAGCTACTGTTTGAAGAAAGAACTTGAAAAGTATATCTTCAGGGTTTTTCCAAGAAATCAACTGATGCTCTTAATTTCCATTAATTCTGTGATATAACTTCATAGTCTTCCCCTTTGGCATTTTGGGTCGATGACAGAATTTTCTACTGAGAATAGTTATTTATTCTCAGTAGTTACACCAACTTTTCTTTATTGCAGCCTTTTTATTTGACAAAGAAAATTACTGGAAACTCAAGGCAGATGAGAAGTAGGAGTTATAGTGAAGGCAATTATGTAGTTGAATAGGGAATGAGGGGTTGGGGTTGCATAGAGTTGGTCAGTTGTGTCTATGGCTGAAGTCTTCAGAACAACGGAGAAGGGCAATTGAGCTACTTGTGCTTGGCCACGGTGTACCCCGGGGGTGAGGCCAGCACAGCTTCCAATTTTTACCTTCACAACTGAAACCTCCAGACAGCCCAGAGACTCTGGGAATTTCACACACACACACACACACACACACACACACACAAATTCACTGTTTCCTTCAGGTTTGGAGGGAGCAAATACATTTATACTTTACAGACATTTTCAAATCATTCCTTTATTTGCCTTTCCCCCACTGACATTAACCCTCCATGACTTCTATAGTGTTGTATGCCTGTACTTCTTCAGTTTTTCTAGAATGCTACAGAAAAAATGTTAGCTTGCTTCTCAGCATCTCTTTTTCTCTGGAAGTCCTTACTTTTTTTTTTTTTCATTCTGTTGAATTAGATGTTACTCTACCACCATTTCCATGTTTACATGTTTTAGTTTGGAGTTACAGACACCATCCAGAATATGTATTTAGAGAACTTGTTTCTGTGTCTTTTTCTCCTTGTGGTTCCTGTATAATTATCCATAGAAAAAGGAAATTGAAATCTGCAACTGAATGTTGTATTTCTAAGGTTAACCAAAACAGAGAAATAACACCAGATGCAAGAAAAATACATTTGTAGCAATTATTAAAATATACATATGTCAAGAATAATAACCAAAAGATACCATATCTTAACTATCAAAACCTATAAGTATGTTACCTTACATGGCAAAAGATGCTTTACAGATGCAGGACCTTCAGGTGGAAAGATGGTTTCAGATTATCCAGGTTGGCCTTGGATAACCAGTCATTATCGGGGAAAGAAGGAGACAGAGGAAAAGAGTCAGGAAAGAAGTTGACCAGATACAAAGATCAGAGAGGAAAGAAACTGAAAAGGGCATACTGGTGTTATAAAGACAGAGGACTGGCCCACAGATAAGGCTGTGCAGGTGCCCTCCAAGGTTGGAAACAGCGGAGAACTAGGAGCCCTCATGGATCCCTGGGACACACACCTCTGCAAACCACTGAAGACTTCTGACCTCCAGAATTGTACATGAATAAATCTACATGACATTAAGCACTAAGTCTGTGGTAATTCTTTAGTATAGTAATAGGAGATTCATATATTCTATGCAGAGGAAAGCACAGGTGGAAAGGGAGAGGATGTAGTGGAGGGGAAGGCAGTGGTGGATCTGCTACATCCAGCTAAGGAAGAAAAATTGCTTTCTGCATGACAGGAATGATCTTTAATGATTTTTAAAGTTATTTTTTATTTTTATTTTAGGGAAGGGTCAACAGAGTGTTCAGGATTTCACTACTAGATCAGACTCACAGTAATCTGCCTGTCTACAGCCTCCTAAGAGCTGGGATTACAGGTGTGTGCCATCATGCCCAGTCTCAATTGCCATCTCAGTGTGCCCCGGGGTTGGGACCACCACAATAGGCCCAGGGATTGAACCCTAACCTCTGTGCCTGCTTGCAGGTGGTTTAATCTGCTGAGCTATTTGGCCAGCCCCCTTTAATGATTTCAAAGAGATGTTTTGCATTTGGTTTTGTACTCTACAACTTCCTCTCTAAGAATAATTGGATGTCAGATAAAGTGCACTGGTCAAAACTGGAAACAAGAAAGCCAGTTTTGAGACCATCTCCATCCAGACAAGAAATGTGAACATCCACAAATCAAAATAATCAATGGAATTAGAAAAAAGGTGAAACGTTAAAGGTATATACTAAGGAAGCAAAGACTGCTGAGGTCCTCCACTGTCACCTGCCAATCAGATTGTGGTGCTTCAAAATGACTGTGTCTCATTAGAACTAGGAACTACATATGGGCTTTTCAGTCAGGTATTAGTTTGCAGTAACCATCCTGGAAGCACTGGTACTGAGGCATCTTTTATATGCAGCTGAAGTTACCCTAATGACCTTTATAGGACCAACACTAATATTTTAAAAAGATACTTCTTATTATGTGGTAAAATTTTGTAAATAAATCATAATACAAAACAGTCACCACCTAGAACTGGGTATTCTTTGTATATTGTCAAATATGTTGCAAAGTATAAATTAGGAATCAAAATGTTCCACATGATGCATGTACAAATTTTTCTAAGATTATCACCTTGTACAGCAAAATGAAATGTTGGTGTATTATTAATTTGCAAGTGATTGGATTACAAAGCTCACAACAAATTCTGTGAAACATTTAAAAAAGTAAAATATTTATTACTGTTAACGTTAAAGAGTCTTAAAAATGATTGTGTTTAGATAGGTAGATATTCGATTTTTGTTGTTCTGCTTTTGAGGTACATATACAGCTTCTTAGTAGAAAGACATTAGGTAGAGTTGAATACTTCTGAAATGGATTATGTTTTTCAACAACCAATGATATAAAATGGCAAAGAGGAAGAAAAGACACAAGAGATTTATGGAAATGGTCTTCATGTCTGTCAACCTCATTTATACTTATGAATTTAACACTTACGAATTTATAAATACCCTTATGATTTGTACCTAGTTGTCTCCCAAAGCCTCATGGCAGTCATGGGGCAGACTTCTAGAGTTTGTGATTAACTCATGGTCCACAGAGATTATGGGTGTGAGTGCTACACCCATAAGGTAGATAGCCTGAGTGCAGCGTAAGGGAGATAGACTTGCTCTTTGTAGCCACTGTTGCCAGGGTTCCTTCCCTTTTGCTCTTGCTGTTTTACTGTTTTCCACTGCCATGAAATGCTGTGCTCTGCCACATGCCACTCTGCCTTGGAGCCAACTGAGTATGGACTGAAACCTCTACTAACTGTGAGCTAAATAAACCTTTCCTTCCTTAATTTTGGGTGTCAGGTATTTGTCCCAGCAACCAGAGAAGAGTAACTGAGACAAACTTTGACCGTGTGGATTACAAGCTTTAGGGAATGACTCATGGGAAGAGATAGGAAGGGTTCAGAGAAGTCAGCTACAACAGAAGTGCTGGAACAGCTTCAACTGTTCTGTATGGAAGATTCTGGTCAGAGCTCAGGCTAGAATGCTGATAGAAATCCTGCCTGTAAAGACCAGGCTGGGAAGGTGTCTTCTGGGAAGAAGGACTGCACTGGTTTTTGGACTCCAGATGATTTGTGTTATGCCTTAGCAGAAAGTTTGTCTGCATTTTGCTCATGACCAGAGATTTGACCTCAGACTGAGTGTCTCAGTTACTCTTCTCTCCTTCCTGGGACAAATACCGGACAACCAAATTGAAGAATGGAAAGGTTTATTTAGCTCACAGTTACTGGAGGTTTCAATCCATTCTCAGTTGGCTCCAGGTCAGCCTGGCACATGGCAGAGAGCAACCTTTCATGGAGGTGGCAAAGGGCCAGCAGCTCAAGCGGCTAGCTTCTCTTCCCTCCTTATACTGTAATGCAAATTACCTGCCCCAGGGCAGATGCAGTATCCACACCTGCAGTAATCAATCACAAACTCAAGAAGCTTCCCCAAGACTGCATGAGACTTTGGGGGGGGGCACCTAGACATAAATGATAACACTGAGAATAAGTGTGGTGGACTGGTTAATCTGGCAAATGAAATTTCAAGGCAATTGAAGGTTGAAGCAGTGTCCTGGCTACTATTGGGGGCTGTTTGTCAGATTCATGTTGAGAATCAAGAGCAAAGAGCCCAGCGGGTAATGTAAAATGTTGTAAGTCTGGCCAGAAAGGAAGCTCCAATAAAGCTATGGAAAACAAAGATAGAGCTGAGAGGATCCCTACTGCTGAGAAGGAACAAGAGAATAGAAAGGATGGCTTGAGGGTGTCACTGGAGTCAGCAGGTCTCCACGCTTTGCAGCCTCAGAACTGCAAGGGTGAGGGACTTTGCCTTGTGGGGAAAGCCAAAAAGACCATGTTCCAGAATGGTGGTGGTAGTCACACAAGGTTCCAAAATGGAGCCAGCATGGAGAAATTGTTCCTCAAAATCAGGTTCAGATTGTTCAGCAATCCAAGGACTCTGTCCCTACAGCCAAGAGAGAAGAAAACCTGGCTATTTCTTCAGCTGGCATCATCCAAATTGTGATGGATTTAGGTGCATTCAGAATGCAGGAGCTCTGAGGTTAAGAAGGCTTCCACCAAGATTTCAAAAGGCCTGGACTGTGCCCCTAAGAAGGCAGTATTTAAAGCTGTGATTGAGAAGCTTAATGTGTAGTAGAAAGCTCAAAAGTTTGGAAAATCCAGGAACATGGATCATCCGAGGAAAACTGCAGGGAGTGAGCAAAGCTGGCCTAAGAGAGAAGCCATGGGAGCTACCTCCAAAAGGGCCTTAGGAGCAGAGTCATGTAAGATCTTTGGAGCTCACAACTCAGCACAGATTACTTCAGATGTTCCACAAGGAACTATGTAAGATTTAATGTTTGCCCTGCTGGATTTGGACTTGCTTTGGTCCCAATGCTTATTTTGTTTTATTTTATGAGCAGAATGTATTTATTGAGAGAAAGAAAGCTCCTGTCCAAGAGAGGGACAGGAGGGGGGCCCAAGAGGGTAGTTCTCCCCCAATGCTTGTTATCCTGCTGTGTATACCTTTTGGAATTGTAATGTGTATCTTGTACCATTGAATGTTGGAAGTGTTTAACTTTTCATTTGTACAGGGGCTCATAATTAAGAATTAGGTCTCTGAGTAGACTTGGGACTTGGGTTTTTTAGCAATGCTGAAACTGTTAGGACTTTGGCAGCTCTTAAAGATAGACTAAAATGCTTTTTGTATAAAGGGATGTACATGAGTTTTGGGGGGGTCAAGGATGAAATGTTATAGTTTGTGTCCAGTTGTTCCCCAAAGTCTCATGTAAGTCAGGCTGTGGACTTCTAGAGTTTATTATTAACTCATGATCCACTGAGATTATGGGTGTGAGTACTGCTGGGATTATGAGTGTGAGTACTACACACAGCCTGGGCAGATAGCCTGAATGTAACATAAGGGGGACAGACTTTCTCTCTGTAGCCATTGTTGCCAGTGCTCCCTCCCTTTTGCTTTTGCTATTTTTCTGTTTTCCACCACCATGAACTGCTGCCCTCTGCCACGTGCCACTCTGCCTTGGAGCCAGCTGAGTACAGACTGAAACCTCTACTAACTGTGAGCTAAATAAACCTTTCCTTCCTCAATTTTGCGTGTTGAGTATTTTGTCCCACCAACCAGAGAAGAGTAGCTGAGCCAAATATCAATAAACCTATTTATAGAAATTACTTAAATTCATGGGATATATATATGAATTTAAGTAATTTATATAAATTTAAGTAATATATATTCCCAATAGTTTACCTGATCTGAGATCCCCACTCAACTATTTGCTGGACTACATTTCTTTGACTTTTAAAAGCATATGAAATCATATTGTATCTGTTCTCATTAATAGCACTATTACTCCTCTATTTCAGTGTCAGGAACCACAATGTCATCTTCAACCACTTTTACTCTCATTGGTTATGTCAATCCATCACCAATTGCTCTCAAATGTGCTATTCACATATGTCTGGAACCTATTCTAGTCACTCTGCCTCCACCACATTTCTTTGGCTTACATTTATGTAACAACTTTTTACCAATTAATGAATCTTATTTCTTTCAAAGAGTTCATTGTAGTAACACAGAAGAGACGTGTTAACATGACTTTCAGGATCAGGCCATTGATTGTCCCCACTGCAGTCAGGGAACATAGGAGAAGGCCCACCCTTCCCAGTGCCATAACAGCCAGATCCAAATCACCTGTTCACTCCTTCACCAACCATCAACAGGGTAATATTTAGCTTCTAGGTGTTCCAGCCATGTGTTCAACATATCTGTGTTTTCCTAAAACAATGTTTAAAATGCATTTTGTTACTTATTATATTAGCTATGTTTTGTTTTCTATTTAATCCAAGTCTTCACTCAGTGCAGCCTAGTCATGCCACAATTTAGCATGCTGCCAATCACAAAAAATAATAATAATAATTCACACACCTGTAATGAGTGGAGAAGTGTGAGTGAGTGAGTGAGAACCATTACTAGTAAGCAACTAACAACGTTTGCTGCAACCAGAAATCCTGGAATAGCAAGATGAAAATATTGTCAGAGAAAGAGAAGTACTTAAATATAAGCTAAACACTACCACATATCTTTTAATTTTAGGAATGTTCTTTCAATATTTGTTGTGAAAAATGTTTTTAAATTGCTGAAATAGATGTGTATTGACTTCTTAATAATCATATTTGCTAAGAACATAGAAGCATGCTTAAAGATAGTAGCATATGGACAGCTGGGGAGATAGCTTGACAGTTTAAGAGCCTGCCTGGCAAGTATAAGGACCTGAGTTAGATCCCTGGCACTGCATGCTATGCCATCCTGGAATATAATCCCTGAAACTGGGTGTGGTGGCACACACCTGTAATCCAAGTGTTGAGGAGGCTGCAAAAGGAAGATCACTAGGAGTCTGAGCTGCATAGCAAGACCCTGTACCAAATAAATAGATAGATAGGCAGACAGACAGATAGACAGACAGACAGACAGACAGACAGACAGACAGACAGACAGACAGTAGTATGTATTTTATGCTTCGACATAGGAAGGACATCATGCATGCCTGAGGTGTGGATCTCAGGCTGTCTATATCTATGTTACTATTTTTTGTCTCATTACACACATCTAAAGGGCATGCAGAGTGCACACAAATAATTACTTCATCATCATATGACATGCTGTGCATTTTATGCTTGTTCTAGAAGCATCATGTAGCATTCTGATTTATGTGTGGCTACCATCTACCTATTTCATGGTGCTTCATCAATTATAAAAAGGAATGGAATCCTAACAAAAGAAAGATGAAGCCAAATAAAAAGAGGAAACAATATAATGGACTTTAAATCTCAAATATCAATTTATGTTGCTCCTGTGGCATTCCCAATGCCATCAGACTCTGCACAGTATTCTTCACTCAACTCTGAGCTGAAGTTCAACTTACATTTCTCAGCCACATGCTATAATTTAAATATTTTACTTTCATGTAGATCACTGAACATACTTAACATCTTTGCATGTAGATTGTAAATAACAATAAGCAGCTATTAAACTAAAAGACAAGTTTCGTGTAGCAAGTTTACAGCACACTGCACCAAATGTTCATTACTCACAGTCATTTTTCATCCTGCACATTCCTCTTGGGCTTGTCTATTCTAGAATTTATCCATATAATGTGATTTTTAATACTTATTTTATATGACACCGGGTCATACATGAAAGCTTTTTATCAAATAACTGGAGATCTAATTTTAAATACATCTCATCAATACAGCTGTCTTTCATCTCTGGGGATAAATAATGATAAATGAGGCTTAGTGCGTGACCAGTGTAGTTGTTTCTAAAACAGAGTGGGTGTTTTAATGACTTTTAAGTGGATAATAGGCATGCAGTGAGCTTTCTGAAGGACAGCAATGAACTCTTGAGTATGAATGCAGGACTATATTTTTTTACTGTGTTTCTGCACAAGAAAGTATTTGCAATTTATAAAGGAATCAAAAGTCTATTTACATGGCCACTGGGATGTATGCTAAATTTCCTTATGCATTTAAATATCCCTATTTCCACACCCACCACGACCATTATTTAGTTTGCAGATTCATTAAACTGTGTAATGTGTACTGATGAACTGCCAAAGAAATCATGTCAAATTAGGTGTGGATTTTTATTACTTAAATTACACAATACTGCAACATGATCAAAAAATGTTTGAATCTGAGAATAGTTATGAGAACAAAAAGAGTTTGTACAAAAATCTTTCACCCTAAGCCTAAAAATTAATACATTTAATGTCAGTGAATTCCAACTACAGCAAACGCTGACTGTGATTTCAGTGTAGTTTTGATGAAAATAAATCTCATTCTCTAATTGCTGAAATGTGACTATGTAAACACCTACAGCTAGAGCATTGTGTGCTTGCTTTAGAAGCATCATGTAGCATTCTGATTGATGTGTGGCTATCATATACCTATTTAATGGTGCTTCATCAATTACAAAAAGGAATGGAATCCAAACAAAAAACAGATGAAGCCAAATAAGAAGAGGAAAGAATATAAGCACCTTTAAATCTTAAATATCAAATTATGTCGCTCCTGTGGCATTCCCAATGCCATCAGACTCTGCACAGTGTAGCAATTTCTTTGCTCAACTCTAAGCTGGAATCCTGGCAACTGGGCAGAAATTCTTACTCTTGCACATCTCGGTGTGGCCAGTTCAAAAGAAAAATAATGTAAATGGAGGTAAAATAAAACTTTGAGATCTCTGACAATAAAAATATACTGATAGTCTAGCAAAACCAATGTTTGGGCCAGGGAGATAGCTCAGTAGAATAAGTGCTTGCCTGGCAAGCGCAGGGTCCTGAATTCAACCCCTGGTACCACAAAAAAAAAAGCTTGATTCCTACAAATAAGTTAATACAAAAACATATGCAATAATAAGAAATGTCACAATGCTTACATTTCTCATGGTATGTGCCCTTTAGGGGACAGAAATGTGATTTTTAGGAAACATCTCAGACTGCAAGACAAACAAATATGGATCCTCCACCTCACCTTTGGCAGTTCCTTGCTGTGCAATTGTATAACAGACAACATATCTTTTCTTTCTGTTTTCTCATTATTCAATTATGTTAGAGGATTAGTTCTACATTCAAATTATGACTGATTTTATTTACAGTCCTACTGAGCCAAATATTGTGATAGACCCTTAAGATACCAAACAAACAAAGCTTATGTGCATATACAATTTTTAAGCTCTTGCTGCACTCACAAGATAAAATTGAACACCTTTGACATTTTTTACTTGCATGTTGCTAAAACCAAAAATTGTAGTTACTCTATGTACAAATTCCAGGATTAGAGCTGCTATCAGAGGATTACAAATTAGAGTCAGTAGCAAAGGAAAAGAGCTAAAACTATCCCATATTAGATTAATAATTTGGAAAGAAGCTAAAATAGCTACACATTGGATAATAGCAATGCCTCCCTACAAAGGCAAATGTAGAAAGAAGAACTAGATACAGGCCTTCAGACTTTCCATCTCAACAAAACATTATCTTGAATCCAACAATGTAAATATGAATTTATGTATAAATAAGTAGATTTACATGTTTGCAGATGAAGGTATAAGAAGGATAATGTCTCATCAGCAATAGTGACTATAACAGTATAAGAGGAAAAAAAGTACTATATGATTACCTTCCTAGACAAAACATTTGTCAAGCTTCAGCATTCATTCATGATGTCAATATAAGACATTAAAAATAGAAAAGTTGGAACCGGGGAGAAGGCTCAGTGGAATAAGCACTTCCTTGGCAAGTGCAAGAGCCTGAGTTCAATCCCCGGTTCCGAAAAAAAAAAAAAAAGAAAAAGAAAAGTTTCTTAACAGCATAAAGGGAATCTTAAAATAAGTTTATCACTAACACCATACTTTGTGATGAGAGACTGAATACTTTCTCACTGGGATCAGGAAGAAAAGAAGCATTCACTGATTGCCCCTAATTAACACTGTTCTTGTTAATACTAACCAGTACAACAAGGTGAGAAACAGAAAAAGAAAAGCTTATCAATTAGGACAACTGTCTATATTCACAGAAGACATGCTTGTTTCTTGCAGAAAAGTTTAAAAAATCTACCAAATACCTCCAAAATCTAATGAGTAAGTTTGGAAAGGTTGCACGGCACAAGATCTATATACAGAGAGCAATCACATTACAAATTAGTAACACTGAAATTTCAATTTTTTTTTTTTTTTTTTTTTTTTTTTTTTTTTTTTTTTTTTGTGGAACTGGGAATTGAACTCGGGCCCTTGCACTTGCCAAGGAGGCGTTTATTCCACTGAGCCATCTCGCCGGCCCTGAAATTTCAAAATTTGAAAGTCTAAAAATATATCCTTTATAATAATAAAGAAAAACTTGAAACATAGACAAAAAATCTAAGAAAATATGTCCAGAATCACTGTATAAATATATAAAGCATTGATGGAATAAATAAAATAATATATGTCAATGAACAGACATATTATGTTTTTGGAGTAAAAATTCAATATTGTGTGCTCATCCCCATTTTAGTTCCTGACTCAGGAATCCCAAATGAAATCTCAACAAGCTTTTTTTAGATAGAGAGAATTTAAAATTTACATCCAAAAGCACTATAATGGTCTAGTAAATTTTGCAAAGAAAAGCAAAATACAGAATTAAGGCAGTTTGTTCTGATTGATAGTGTGCTCAATGGAATACATGAGAGATGCCAGCGATAGATCCACACCTACGTAGCCCACCAATTTTGACAAATTCTAAAATTCATGGAGGAGAGAGAAGTGAAAATAGAAATACAAAGGAGAGGATAAGATAAATAAAAACAGGATGATGGAAAAATTTTAATAGGTAGTTGAAAAGAGCTTTTTCTGCTGAAAAGAGATGAATCTACACATGCCTCAAATCTGCTCTACTCATTAAACAGGCTAATTCCAAAGAATTGATTTTGTAGTAAAACTATAGTGTACTAAATTTGAAAAGAAATGCTAAAAGTAACTGGAATAAAAAATCACAAAGTAACAGCAGTTAGTGTGATTTGGTATGAACCATTTTGTGTCTATCTCATAGAGGAAGTAGGGCCAACAAGTAAGACAGGGAGGAGGGAGAAACTTTGGTTTCCACAGCTGTGTAACAGTGTACATATTTCTATTTGGCATAGAATTTTAAAAATTATAGAACTATAAATAATGTCTGTACTTTAGACTACCCGTGAACTTGTTCATGATTGTGCCCATCTTGGACACCGATAAACACTTTCTAAGGGGACTTTTTAGTGTAACATTTTACAAAATATTAATTTTTAAATAATGTTTTTGTATATCTAATTCTACTACATGACAGATAGCTCTGCACATCTTATATCTGATTCTCCCCCCAAATCCTATGGAATACATGGTGACAATCTCCATGCTACAGTCAAGAAAACTGAGACTCAGAGAGGTTAAGTAGCTTGTCTGGGTCCACAGAATAAACACTAAGCTAAATTTTATAGCCAAAGTTGTTGCTAACATCAGTGATCTTTCACTTATTTCATCACTTAATGGGATATATTTTGTTTTTGAAGCCATTTTCTATTAGAAATTGCACTTTGGGGGCCAGAGAGATAGGTCAGTAGAATAAGCTCTTGCCTGGCAAGAGCAAGGGCTTGAGTTCAATCCTCAGTTCTGATGAAAAAAAAAAAAAAAGAAAAAAAGAAAGAAAGAAAGAAAGAAAGAAAGAAAGAAAGAAAGAAAGAAAGAAAGAGAAATTGCACTTTGATGTCAATATATTCTAATTAAAACATGAGTCATAATCCAAGTAACTAATTTAACTAATAACCACCTGATTACACACTAACTAATATTATTCTTTATTCATTTCCAGCTGAATGAATGGAACTTCTTCATGAAGGAACAGTTTGGACCTATGACTGTGATAGTCTGTAGCAGATTTTCCAGGTAGCAGAGCCATATGCTCTTCTTGAAGTACTATCTTCACAGTCCTGTTCTGCTCTCACTCATTAGCAACCCGAAGCCTCATCCTGCAGTGAAGTCCTCAGAAGTCCTCAACCCAGCGACACTTTGATGATGACAGAATATTAGTCACTGCCGTACAGTAAAGCCTCTTCTTGGGATAGCTGTATGACTTGGTTCTACGTATTCTACGCCATTGTCTATATTCCATGCAGTGTATGGAAAAGACATGGGCTTTACAGTTGTATAAGCGTGAGTTGGCATTCAGCTCTAATCAAATTAAGTCTGTTTTCTAAAGCTTGGTGTGTCGATTAGCTACTGCTGTAAAACAAAGCACCCTAAACCTCAGTGGCTTGAAACAACAAGCATATATACTGCTCCTAAGTATACAGGCAAAGCACATCATTTTCATCGGGGCTGCACTCACTTAGGCATCTGCAGTCCACCCTGTGTGGAGATGGTGGCTTCACGCATCTTGCTGCACTCCACCACGCGCTCACTGAGAGGTTGGTAATAAAATGATCTGCATGATCTCTGCCTGGACAATGTAATTTGTCACTCTTCAGAAGGCAGCCTGTTTCTTTTGTTTGTTTGTTTTTTTAATTGTTTGTTGCTTTTCCTTCTTTGCTTTTTTCAGTGTTAGTGATAAGGTTCTCTTACTGATAGAAGAAAGCCATTTTTAAGGAATGAGTTTAAGAATGAGTCACTTCCCCCACATTCTCTTGACCAAACACTAATCCTAAAGCACATCAGATGTAAATGGGAGCAAGTAGCAGTTGAATTAGTGACTCTTCCTGGCTTCCTCAAGGTGATGATCAATCCCGGATGCTTATCTTCAGGGAGATGTCGCATGTGGCCACCATGCGTGCCTGCCTTGTGCTGCTCCATAAAGTGTGAGCTGCAGTGTGAGCTGTACCCCTCACAGCAGTGTGAGCTGTACCCCTCGCAGCAGTGTGAGCTGTACCCCTTGCAGCAGATTGCCATCTACCTGGACCCCTACTGTAGCCTCAGCTTTGCCCTGTGGTATCAGTGCAGTGTCTACTCAAGACACCAATCGGTGCTGGTGCCTCACTTGAGCAACATGTTCCTGTGGCTATTGGCCATCAGCCAGTACAAGGCCCAAGTCACCTTTTGCTCTTACTCAGTGATGGAGACATGCACCAAGGGCCTGGGCTCGCAGACAGTACTTTCAGGATGAAGGATGTGAACTTGTCATGCATGTGCACATGCATGGTGGCAGCTGAGGAACGGCCCCAGAGCCCACTGACGCAGTCCTTGTCCAAGCTATTCAGACCTGGGCGTCCCAGCGAGTGCCATGAGCACCACCTTCAGATGCAGGCTCAATGTGGCCATCAGCCTTCAGGACACAGCTGGCCCAGACCCCACAACTGTCTACTTGGACACACAGGCACTGCGCCATAACTGGGTATGTCTGGCTGAACGGGGTTCTCCACATAGTCTGCCACTGATGGAGTCTAGAAAGATCCTTCCTGGGGTGAAGGTCATTATCGCACACACTGAAGCTAAAGGTTCCCTTGGAGACTCACACCTGGGTGAGATATGGGTGAGCAGCCCCACAATGCTACTAGGTACAATACCATCTCTGGGGAGGAAGCCCTCCATGACGACCACATCAGTGACCAGCTGAGCTTTGGAGACACCCAGACTGTGTGGACAAGGACTGGCTACCTCAATTTCCTTTGAACAACAGAGCTCATGGATGCCAGTGGAGAGTGACACAATGTGCTATATGTTGTTGGATCTCAGGAGGAGACTCTTGAGCTGAGAGGCATGTGGTACCACACCATCAACATTGAGACATCTGTGATCCAAGCTCATAGGAACATTGCTGAGTGTGCTATGTTCACTTGGACCAATATGCTGGTGGTGGTGGTAGAGCTGGATGCTCTGGAACAGGATGCACTGGACCTGGTGGCATGGGTGACCAATGTAGTGTTGGAGGAGCACTACCCAGTGGTGGGCGTGGTGGTCATTGTGGATCCAGGCATGATCCCCATCAGCTTCCAGGGAGAGAAGCAGCGTACGCACCTGAGGGATGGCTTCCTGGCCGACCAGCTGGACCCGATCTACATGGCCTACAATGTGTGAGCACCATGCAGCAGAGCTAATGGAGGGAGCCAGAGAAGGTGTGAGGCCAGGAGATGTGGTATCTCCATCCCTGGAAGAAAGAGACCCAGTGTTCTTAAGATTTTCCTCCTTCTTGTGCTTTTATTGATCCCTCTCAGCAGTTCTTTGACTCCCATTTTAGAAAACATTTCCTGAACAAGCCAAAGAAATATTTTGCATCTGCCAAGTACATTTACAGAAATATGAAAGCCAGCATTTTTTTAACAAGCTGGAGCTTGATTAATTCTTCTTCTTCTTCTTTTTTTTTTTAATGATTCTGGGGATTGAACCCAGAGCCTAGTGCATGCCAGGCAAGCGCCTACCACTGAGCGACATGCCCAGCCTTGGAAGCCAGCTTTTTAACTGATGAAGTGACTGGGAAGAGGAGGAAAGACCTGGCGTGGCCTCTTGAGGGATCACAGATATCACAGTTGTTCTCTGCTACACTGCAAGTTTGCGCTTTTTAAGGCTAAAAATGAAGTTCCAGGTTTCTAAAATTCAATTATTATATTCCCACCTCAAATGGCAGGTTTCTATGTGGAATTTATTCTAGACAGGCCCTAGAAGCCTGCAACACAGCACCGCCTCTGTTGTGCAGGCAGAGCCAAGCTCAGCAAGACCAGGAAATGGAGCCCCCACCTCCGCCCCCAGGCCTGCAGTGTGACCCAGCACAGTGCCGCCAATGGGCCAGTTCTATTATTCAGACAGATGTGCCAGTTGTCTACATATTTTGTTGGAAATGGTAAGTGCCATTTTGAACCACCAAGTTAGAGGATTTACTTCAAAAAGATAAGCCAGCATTTAGTTTTAAATCACTCCACCTATGATCTTTAGCCAAATTGATACTTCTCATAATATTACAGCATTCTTCTCATGAAAGTATACTGAATGATTTTTGTCCCAAGTCAGCAGATGTGGAAGCACTGGTGGTGGTCTAGGGTTTCCCCACCACCCTGCCGTATTTGCATCCCATACAGTTGTGGGGGCAGTGGCAGGGGGCCTGTCCTGTGTTGATGGGAGAGCTGATTTCACTCCTCACTGGCTTATGCAATTTGAATTGTGTGTCTATACAATTTAGCAAGCTATTTTCTGTTATTTTATTCAAACATGACTAAACTGAGTTGTCTACTATTAATACAGAAGTAAAATTAAAGAAAACAATGTAAAGCCCTTTGGATATTTCTGAGAACTTGAAGTCAAGCATGAGTCTAAAACAATTACTTTTATATAGCTAATTGAGAGTATGTTATGAAGTTGTTGGGTTTTGCGGGCATTGACAGTGACAATGTTTATAAATCGTGCATTCTTCACAGCAAACATGTAGGTTTTTCTGGAATTAGCCTGGATCAGTGCCTATCATAGCTGTTGTTAGTTCACAGCAGGTCTGTCTACGTGGGCCAACTCCTGTCTTATCCTCATTTGGCTACAGATAGCACTGTGTGCACCAGCCCTCCTTGTGCATGGATCTGACTATGGTGTAGTACGTTGAACAGACTGGAATTCTAATAATCCTGTTGCAATTACGTGCAGAACCCATCTAACATATTGTTTGGTGTATGTAGGTTTTCACAATGGACTAATGGGACTAATGGACATTCTTTACAGTAGAGGGCTGAGAAGAGAACAGAACTACATAACCTCAGTCTTCCACTTAACCTCAACTTTCATGTTATAGTTTTTTTTAACAAACAAAAAACTTTTTGTATTCAAGGGTCAGTGGAAGTAAGACACTATCTGGTAAATTAAGATTTTAGGAAGTACATTAAAATGTATTGAAATTGTTCTCTTGGAATTATATATATATCACACTAAAATATTTCATCTTGTGTTTATAAAGGTTATTGACTATTTGTAAAAAAATAGATGCAAATGGGAGGAAAAAACATTCATCTCCTGATAAGAGGAGCAGTCAAAATCAGCATAAGGGAATATATACATTTCAAGGTTATTATAAATGAAATAGAATATTTGATTACAGAGTCCTTCACACATGCTTTGAATTTATTAACATACTCATCGTGTGCTAAATTGTGCATCCTTGTACGTCTTTGCTACCACTGCTCTATGAATAATGGATCTATAAGAAATACCAAATGAATTGATATAAAACTATATAATATACTTTCCAATCTTTTGACAATCTCTTCTTTTCAAATTCTTTTGAAAACAAATTTTTTAAGAACTTTTAGTACAGCCAGGAGTGGTGGTGTATAACTATAATCCCGAAGCTCAGGAGGCTGTTGGAGGCCAGCATGAGTGAATTGAAGGCTAGTCTGAAATTTAGAGCAAGACTTGGTCTCAAACAAACAAACAAAAAAACCTTTTAATGCTAATATGCAATTAAATGGATGAATTATTGACGAAAATATATTTAGTTCAAATTCTGAAAAACATATATGGGAAACTAAATGCTGATGCTAAATGTATGGCAACTTTAATCTATTTTTCATTTATTTATTTATTTATTTATTTATTTATTTATTTATTTTGTATTTCTAGGACAGGGCGTGTAGGGTGTACAGGGTCTCACTGCATAGATCAGACTTGTAGCCATCCTCCTGTTTACAGCCTCCCAGTTGCTGGGATTACAAGCATGCGCCACCACGCCCAGCCTCAAGTGCTGGCTCAGCGCAGCCTGGGGGCGGGGCCAGCACAGCAGGACCAAGGATCAAACTCACAGCACCTGCATTCCCAGCACCTGAGTCTGCTTAAGCAGGCGCTTTAATCTGCTGAGCTATTTGGCTGGCCCTATTTTTTTTTTAACTCCCAAGTTTCTTTCTTTATATTTTCAATCATACAAGAAGAAGGGATTTTTAAGGAGACATTTTCTCTTCTGCAAGATATAATTTGTTCAAGACCATTATTTTGGCAATAGATTTGTCTCTGTGGCCACAAAACAGAGCATATAAATTGTGTATCACATGCTGTGAGGGAAACAGTGTGGTGGCGGCGCACTGCTCCTGCTCTGAGGATTTCTGCTTTAATAGGATCGATGGGAACAATGGGAACGCAACACCTTCAGACTTCTTGGCTTCTGTGCGCTGCTGACAGATGGGGGTAAACATGCATTCTGTGGGTTTCACTTACGCAAATAAAGGGCCCATTGTCTGTGGCAGCCATTCAGATGCGCTGACTTTTCTTAGCATTTTAGAAGCTATTTTTCTCTTCTTTGTTTTTGTTTTGTTTTGTTTTGTTTTGTTTTTTGTGGTACCAGGGATTGAAGCTTGCCAGGCAAGTACTTACTCTACTGAGCTATCTCCCAGCCCCTAGAAGCTGCTTTTCCTTGTCAAAGATCTATGAATCAATAACCTTTCTAGGCCAATATATTCATTTTAGAAATAAGTAAATTTGAGCAAATTAAAGATATTGTGTTTCTGTTACAGTAAAACAGAGGGTAAGATTTGAGTCACATAAAGCTAGATACAATTATCTGAGTCAATGACAGAATATAATTCTCTGTGATAACAAAACACTTAACTTTCCAACTTAATCGAAAATCATGTTTCTATAGATCCTTGAAATACTGAATATTTTAAAACTTAATTGGTGTTTTTTAACATTTGTTTGTGTATGTCAGAGGAAACTCTTTGAGTACATAAAAATATACTCAAGGTCTTGAATGTGCTATATACAACATTTAAACTTTTTAAAACAATGCTTCAGATTTACAAAATACTCAAGAAGCGACTCCAGCCAGAGAGAAGGCCCAGTTTGTGAGTGGGACTACCACAGGTCCTTTGGATCCTCCCTCCAGCCGGTGCCCAGGCCTGTCATGTGAGTAGGGCAGCCCAGGGCCCTCCAGATCCTCACTCAAGCCAACACCCAGGCCGGCATGTGTGTGGAACTTCCTCCATCAGACAGGCCCGGTGTGAAACCCTGTAGCAGAACTCCCTGCAGAGAGGCTAGAGGCAAGACCCATGCACCTGATCCAGGAGCAAAACATCTTGCCCGAGTGGCACAGCGGTTCACCTCCAAGGGCTACAGCAAGAAGAAGCAAAGCACAGCAGCCAGACCCAGCCCACACCCACCTGAATGAGTTTGAATGTGGTAGATCTTGACCTGGTGCTAAGATAATAACTCTACCAAAGCTCTACACCAAAGGTTAGAAGACAGTGCTAAACAAAATGACAAAGAGAAGAAGCAAACTGCATTCTCAGGCCCTGAGTCCACCCAGAACAAATGCAGGAGGCAATAGCATAGAAGAAGTTGGAAATCACACACTTGAAGTCTCTGAAATAATAGAGTCAGAAGTAAAGAAACAACTGCAGACAGGTATAGAGGAAATCAGATCAGAAATAATTTCTGAAGTAAAAAATAAGAAATGACAACTATAATGAAAGAAGTACTAAGTTCTTCAAAAGAAGACACTGATAAAAAATAGAGGAGAATAGAAAAATGATGGAATCCTTGAATGAGCAATATAGGAAAAAAATAGAATGAATGAAGCAGATTCAAAGAGATATACAGGAAATTAAAACTTCAATCACAAGCTGGCAAAACTGCTTGACTGAAAGTAAACATAGACTTTAGACCTTGAAGACACCATTGCAGCTAGTGAAAACATAAGAAAAGATCTCTTAAAAACAACTAGGATGCAGGAAAAATAATTCAACATCTGCAAGACAATTCAAAGGTGAACAACGTAAGACTAACAGTCATCAATGAGAAAGAAGGAGTCAATACAAATGATATAAAAAGAATATGGGCAGTAGTAATAGCAGAAAACTTCCCAAATATGATGAAACAATCTGACATTCAGGTAACCAAAGCATATAGAACTCCAAATAGCATTAGCCCAATTAAAACCACACCGAGACATATAATAATCAAGATCCCAGAAATTCAGCACAGGAACAGTATACTAAAAGCCACCAGAGAAAAGAAACATCACATTTAAAGGAAAACCCATCAGAATAATGGCAGATTTCTCTTCATAAACCATCAAGTCAAGAAAAGCATGGAGCAAAGTACTTTAAGTCTTGCAAGAAAACAAATTCCAACCCAGACTGATATACCCTGCAAAACTCTTTTTCAAGTTTAATGGAGAAGTGAAATACTTCCATGAGAAAAACACCTAAAGAATTTAATGAAGACAAAGCCAATCCTACACAGACCACTAAAAGATATTCTAGAGAGGGATCAAAATGGCCACAACTCCATGAATGAGAACAAAAAGAACCCACCAAATAGGATAAACAATTAAACACAGAAGAAAAATCGGTATACAACAGCAGTCTTTCAAGTATGCTTTTCTATATGGCAGGAAAGTATTTCCATCAGCATACTCTACAAATGGTCTTCTCATGCACACTATGGGTCATGATTTTGTCTGCATCTACAGGGTAGATATCAAGGAAATAGCAGTAGCTCAATCACACAAGTGACACTTGGACACCAGTATGCATCATGGACACTGTTCACATCCACTACATACGAGAATTTTGTATGATTTCCTATCCCCAAACTATTAGAAGTGTTGGTCATATATTTGCCACTCCAGTATTTTTGTTATGGTTTGTTCTTAGTAATTGTTTACTATCATGAAAACATTTTCTTTGTTGATATTTTTGTGTATATAAACCTAATCAAATACTGTGTAAGGGGCCTGGGAGATAGTTCAGTGGAATAAGTGCTTGCTTGGCAAGCTCAAGGTCCTGAGTTCAATCCCTGGTACCACCAAAAAAAACCCCAAAAAACACTGTATAAATACTCTGAGTTGGTCACAGATTCATACATATGATACACTACATTCTGGCCTCTTAGTTGGAGTCACAATTTAATTTTAATTTTTGGATATTATTTCAAAATTTTTAATTTAATTTTAATTAATTAATATTTAATTTTCTGAATATTATTTATTTTTAATTTTTATGATTTATAGTGTTTCTTTGACCTACAATCTACTTATAAGACATGGTATGATATTTTCTCCTAACAGAAACTTTTAAAAATGCATTTACATTTTCCATTGACTTTATATTTCTTCCTTTTTTTACACACACACACACACACACACATGAAAAAAATGTGTATATAACCTGACATAAGATTGATACTGTTAGGGGCTGGGGAGATGGGTCAGTAGAATAAGCACTTGCCTGGCAAGTGCAAGACCTTGAGTTCAATCCCTGGTTCTGCAAAAAAAAAAAAAAAAGAAAAAAAAGGTTGATACTGTTTTGTGGAAATCATCAATGACCCTTTAAGTGGGTTTGCTGTTATTATACTTTACATAGTCCTGCATAACTACCATTTTGAGAGCTCTTTATTCTTTATCCAGGACCACCCAGTTACTTCTCTAGCTTTCTGAATTATGGTCTTTGTTATTTTCTATATGCTACATCAGGAGGTATTAATATTTCAAATATGTGTAACTGGAAAATATTTTACTTTTAGTTCTCAAAGATATGTTTGCTGAGTATAAAATTCAATGAAGACAGCTCTTTTTTTCAGTCCTTTGAATAAATAGGTCTAGTTTTTTACTCTTTTTTTTTCTAATGTGGAATAAATGCTATTTAATTTTGTTCTTCCATAGCTAATATCTTTTTCTATGTATATGCTTT
This sequence comes from Octodon degus, assembly GCF_000260255.1. Classification (NCBI taxonomy): domain Eukaryota; kingdom Metazoa; phylum Chordata; class Mammalia; order Rodentia; family Octodontidae; genus Octodon; species Octodon degus. The sequence goes on from NW_004524670.1 coordinate 3,536,129, forward strand.
AACGATTTTTTTTTTACACTTAGACTTGGACAATTTCAGTTTTGTGTATCTTGGCATGATTTTATTCATATTTCTTATGCAAAAGGTTCATTTTTCTTGGAAATGTGGTACTATAATTTTAACTAAATTCAGAAATTTTAAGTCTTTAAATATTTATTCCCTACCCCCTTCTACTTTGGGAATTCTAATTATATGAATATAAGTTTCTTGATTTTGGCACAGAGAGAACTATCATATGACTGATCTGTAAACTCTTTCTCCTTCATGTTTATTTTAGACAATTTTTATTGTTATATCCATTTAAGTTTGCAAACAATCTTTTTACAGTGTTCAATCTATTATTAATCTTCTGTATTCATTTCAGAAATATTTTTCTAAAATTCACTGTCTACATCTTATATCTTTCACATTTCAATATTTGTCTACAATTTTTAATTTGCCATGTAATTAGTATTGACTTTCAATAAAGTTAATATTGAGAAAAGACATACTCAAGAAGCTGAGACGATATATAATAATATAGTAAAAATCATGAGCCCATCTCCCATGTTTTGCATCTTTTTTCTATTCTGCTCACCTTGTGTCAGTTATGACAAAATGCTTTGCGGGGCCAGGGAGATAGCTCATAGAATAAGTGCTTGCCTGGCAAGCGCAAGGTCCTGAGTTCAATCTCTGGTACCACCAAAATAAATAAATGAATAAAAGTTTTAAAAAGCACCTTGGAACCCCTTTATCTTTAGGCCTTCTCAAAAGTAATCTACTCTCAATAACTTGTTTATCGCAATGGTGAGGTTTTCTAATATTTAATGTCTTTAGTCACCTGTAAGCATACCTTACAATTTCGAAGAATTCTTAACTACATGAATGATATGCCGCACTACTGTGTTTCAAACTGCCCAGTTTTAATGTTGAGCTGTGTGAGCTTCATCCATATTCATACGTGTCACTGTAGTTTATTTGAAGCGCATTATTTCTGTAGCACTATTTTTTTCCTATATCACGAAATCTATGGATTTATTCTCTTGTTGATGTATACTTCAAATGTTTCCAACTTTTTGTTTCTTTCTAATAATGTTGACACGAACAGTTTTAAACATATCCCTTTCTGTATGCGCAGAAGTTTCTCTGCTATAAAAGGAGCTACTGAGTTTTAGAGAATAAACTTCCTCAAATTCACTACCTATTACCAATTTAGAATCTAGCTGTGAGTCAGAATTTCTGTTTTTCACACTTTCTCATTCTAAAAGAAGTTATATATTTTCTTTTACTGTATAAGTACACTTATAACCTCCTGGCATTCATTTTTTTTGTAAAATTCAGTGCAGCACTCTGATGCCTGTTAGACGCACTCCTCATCAACATTATGAACCATGATAATACGGCAGGAAAGAAACTTCCCAGCTCTCTGTGCTTCACAGCAGGAAACGAGTTTATTCTACAGGAGGTTGAAACTGGGAATTTTGAAAATGGAAACCTCTCGCTGCTCCCGTAGGGAGGAAAGGTTAGACTACAACTCTCTCTGCTTCTTAGCAAAATGGTTTTTCTGGCATGCAATTTATCCAAAATTATTCCCTTTGGTTTCTCTAGTTGTTCCTCTGAGATTATATTGGTGTTTACTAGACAAAATTGTATTTTGAAATGTATTCCTGGAGACAGTATTATACAAACATGAACTTTAGCCTTAATATTCTGTAATTCCTCTGAATGAAACATTCTATTCAGAAAAGCACATTCTTCCACCTGTTGGGTCTCACAGCAACAGAATATCAGAACAGAAACAGATCCCTAGAAGGTTAGTTCAACTTCCTCAATTTCCAGATAAGGCAACGTTTTAAAAAAAATGAAAAATCTAAATAGGTTATGTTATTTACACAGCTTCAAGCTCTTAGCAAGGGGCAGAACCACTATCAAGTTCCACTATCAAGTTTTACTTGTTTTAATAGTAAGGAATAATTAAGATCTGTCACCAAATGCGACCACATGGAGATAACTACTATTGAAACATCTTTTTATATTTCTCTAAATGTACATTAAGAGGACAATAGAGAATAAATTGTGGTCTTTCTTTGAATCAACAATGATTATCACAGTCCCCTTGAGTTCAAACTCAATTTGCTATTTATTAGATTTGTAACTTTGGGCAAATTAGTTAATCTCTGTAAGCATCCGTTTTTCCATCATTAAATAGGGAGAACAAAATTATATTCAGGATGAGATGTTGAAAGAATAGTGTCTATCAATAATCAGTGTTTAATAAAGAATAAGTGCTATTCTGTTTTAATAAGTAAAAGTACAGTTTGTGCTTCAATATAAAAGGAAAATATATATATTAATTGTCATGGTTATGCCAGTCTCTTCTACCACATGTATAAAGAGATATATACCCTAACCTATATTTTTATTTTTTATTTATTTTATTTATTTATTTTTTGGGTCAGCTTGCTGTACTTTAATGTGTGATACTCAAGCCACAAGACATTACGTCTAAAATCATTATAAATTAAATGAAAGCAAAATCACGTCAGTCATTCAAGGCTCCAGAATGAACAGCATCCTCATAGCCTCCACGTTTATCTTCTTTCCTTTCTGGGTGTAACTTAATCACATAATCAATTCCGAGAATGGTAATTGCAGCTTCTGTCGCAAATTTCAAGCTCTTCACTGTAACAATGGTTGGTTCAAACACCCCTGCTTGTTTGTTGTCTCTTGGCTTACCATTGATCAAATCCAGGCCAATCCATTTTAGATTTTTATGCTCCAGGTTAACTTGGGCCTCATTATGAAACGCTCTTAACTTTGCAACCAGATCTGTGGAGTCCTGGGCAGCATTCACCGCCAGCGTGTTGGGAATGACAAGAAGGGATCTCGCAAACTCCGCGATAGCAAGCTGTTCCCGAGATCCCACGCTGGTGGCGTAGTTTTCAAGGTAGATGGAGAGGGCGGCTTCCACCTCACCCCCACCGGGAACCACCGACTTGGACTCCAAAACTCTCTTCACCACGCAGAGTGCGTCATGTAAAGAGCGCTCCATCTCATCACACATGAAATCACTGGCTCCACGTAAGATAATTGATGCGGATGTCCGCGCCTTCGTGTTTTTGATCGAGATCAGTTCATCGTCACAGATTCTCTCCTGCACCACTTCTTCTGCTTGTCCCAACATCGTAGCTTCGAAAATTTCTTCACCTTCCAAATTGGCCAATGTTGATAGAACAGTTGCTCCAGAAGCTTTAGCAATGTGTTTCAGGTCCCTTTTTAAGACTCTTCTAACTGTCATAGCACCCGCCTCCACCAAATACTTCAGACACATGTCATCAATCCCACCAGTGGTTAGAATCACATTGGCCCCGGTTGCCAGAATCTTCTGAATCCTCTCCTTTGTGATATCTGATTCTCTCTGCCTGATCTGGTCCAGTTTCTCAGGGTCTGTAATAACCACCTGAACACCAAGCTTCATTTTTGTTTTTTGCAGGCTGAAGTCAAGGCAAGCAATTTTTGCGTTAACTATTCTCTTGGGCATGCCCTGAGATCCCACCACACAGTTGAGTGCATAGCCACTGATCAGCATGCTTTCTGTCTGACTCCTCCCGTGGGCTTTCAGATCATTAACAGAGTTGACCGGGTAGCGAGGCTGGCCTCGTGCATCAGTGTACTTAACAGCAAGTACAGCATTCACTACCATATTGGAAAAGAAATCACCATTTACTCCAATAATTTTGGAAGACATGGACGTCTTAGCAGCATTAATCAGGCAATCTCTTCCAAGTTCATCTGTGTTAATAATTAGGTTTTCACTGATATAGCGCACTGCTTCCTTGCAAGCAAGCCGATAGCCACTAATAACTGATGTGGGATGAATTTTCTGTTTGACAAGCTCGTCTGCATTTTTCAGAAGTTCTGCTGCAATGATAACCACTGAGGTCGTTCCATCTCCTACTTCTTTGTCTTGTAGATCCACCAGCTCACAAAGAACTTTGGCTGCAGGATGTTCTACCTCCAGTAACTTCAGGATGGTGGCACCATCGTTAATAATGGTTACATCCGTTCTGGGAGCGGATCGCTTCCCCGGTGCTGCGGTCCCGAACACAGACAAAGGGCCCTCCATCTTCGCGGTGAGGTTTGCCCGCAATTTCACTCCGCCCGAGGCAACCAAGACCTCCGCCCACGAGCCGCAATGCCGAGCCTAACGAAGCGGCCAGGCGATCAGCCCTAACCTATATTTTTAAATGTGAGTTGCGTGGGAAGAATTTTATGTTTCTCTCCTCTTTTAAAAAAGAGGATCTGGGGCCGGGGAGACGGCTCAGTGGAATGAGCGCTTGCCTGGCAAGCACAAGGGCCTGAGTTCGATCCCTGGTTCCACAAAAAAATAAATAAATAAATAAATTTTAAAAAAATTAAAAAAAAAGGATCTATCAAAAACTGTAGCTATTTTGACCATACTATTATCTTAGGAAATGGTATTCTGCTGAGCACAAACATGCAAAAGGCAAGTCTGTCCTGGGACTTATAATTCAGTAAAGCATGTAGGTCACACCCCCAACCACATCTTGGTCTTGAGCAGTTATATTCATAAATGCACTACAGGTCTGAAAAAGCATATAATGTGTATGCTTAATTGTATATAAAATGTTTCTGTATGCTAGAATGCTATCACTGCATGTCTCCTGATTTTTTTCATAAACACTTTAGATTTTATAAATTCCTACAATAAATCATAGTAATTTCATAATTTAAAAGTTTATAAAACAGAAATAAAAACGTGCATTCTGCACTGTATGAATGGTCTGTTTCTCAAATTGAGTATCTTTTCTAACTGAAGACAAGAACAGATTTGGGGCTGCCCAGCTTCGACTCAGTACACTGCAGCATGTCGTGGGCTAGATCACCCTCTGTTTTTGTCTGTGTTATTCCAGCTGCCTTGTGTTCCCTCTGCTTTTTTCTCCATCACTGCATTATCACCTTAGTGAAAAATTTTATACTCTCTTCAGATATAAATTATTTCTCCTCCAGAATCAAAATTTTACTAATTACCCCCAAATAATTGGCCACTCCTCTCCTTACAACACATTGTAGCTTGAACAAATGCTTGTCATAATCTCCCTTAAACAATTTTTGCAGTTTCCTCTATCTGTCCTTTGAACTTAGAGCATCTACCTATCTTTGCTTTCTCAGTACTGAGCCAAAGAGATACTCTGGGTGTTTGTTGGCAATAGGAAAGGAGGCAGGGGGGAGCGTAGAGAGAAAACAGGAAAAATAAGAAAGGTGGTGGGACGGAGAAGAGGGAGTAGGAGTGAAGGAATGAAGGTGGCAGGCAACAGCCAGACAAATGTTTGGTACCAGAAAGATCAAATAGATTTGAAACATCCTTTTGACATTATGTAAGGCAAGTCTACTATTCGTACTTTTCCCATTTACAGACACACTTGCACAAAAGCTTGAAAAATGTATTACATTTAAAGTTGTATACAAAAAAAAAAAAAAATCCAGGACAGATCCAAAACAGTGCAAAAAGTTTTATGTGGCTCCTCTGTATTAATATAATTTGTAACACTTGTAAAACATTTCAGGAGTTTTTGTATCACCTGTAAGGAATGGTCCTTTGTGGATCTTGTAGACATCTAATAGCTACATATTATGCTGGTAAGTTTAAGATGAGGAAACTGAGGATCAGATGGGTGCCATGATCTGTACAAGTTCACGTAACCAAAATGACAACATCTGTTAGTTAACGTTTATCCCAGGTCTTGGTTGTTTAAAATAAATCAGCCCAATTTCTCACTGTTTTGTTTTCCTTTATATACTGTAGAGTCTTGGTGATCCAGGTCAGAAGCTATCATCACAAACATTTTCAGTTAAGATGCCAGGGACAGTAGAACGCAGAAGAATTTCACACCTGTTATGAAATTTTCTACTTCAGAATTACACGTGCCAGTTTTCCTAACAAATGTGTTGGTCGAAATTATTCACAGGGTCTCACTCAAGCACAAGAGGGCCAAGAAACGCAGTGTGACTGTGTGAGTGGGAGTGAAGTGAAATTATGTCTGGAACTATTTCTACTGAGTCCTCACTTCTGACTGAGCACTGAAGTAACTTCTTGGCTCAGAAATAGAAGTAAGATGCTCCTACAATCTCTGAGTTACAAAAGTCCTGAAAATACATGTTCATACATGCACAAACACACACACACACACAGAATTTGTGTAATTAAGTTCAATTTCTTATTCAAAGATATTCTATCTTGAAGCAGAAAATTATTTACATTCTTGTCTTTACGTGTTTAGCTCCACTCTATTTACATTTGGAGTTAAACATATGCACATATTCTTAAAAACTTGAGTCAAGCTATAGGAGGAGATAACTGAATTTCTGCAAGACAATTTTCTTCAAAGACAAAGGAATTGGTGAAAAAATAAACTGACCCTGTAAAACCTGAAGTTTTTAGTTGTTTCCATTTTAACCCAGCAATGATTGAGTATACATCAGGGAGAATAACAGGGCTGTGTCAGCTGGAAGTTGGTTTCCCTGGCATCAGTCATGACTTGGGACCCAAACAACTATGCTGTGGTATATTTGTTTTTACTACAGACATAACATATTTTATAAAAGGAGTTTTATGTCAGCAGCAGTGAGGCTAGCTTGTGTTATTATAAGCCGCTGGAAATGCTGTTATATGGGAAAGAATGTATAAGTAGTTTTGAAGACCAGTCACTGGGAAATTCATGTTAGCCTAGTTGCAAGGGTTGTTAGGTAAAAAAATCTCAGAATGACTAGTATTCCATACCCTGGGGTGTTAAGTGTGAATTATAAGGGCTTTTTCTGCTTATGCCATAACTGCTGTCCTTGGCATTCTCTGTAAAGAAGCAATGTAGCCAATACTCTTACACCCTGAATTGATTAGCAAACTAGATAATCTGCTGAAAGATCAGTTCACTATCCAGTATATTTACTGTATGCTTATTATTTGCAAGAATTTTTCTAAATGGTGGACAATACCAGTTAAAATAAATGAATTTTCTTCTCTGATAAGGCTAAAATTTAGGAGGAATAGACAGAAAACAGTTAAGTAGATAAGTACATAAGTATTTTACATATGTATACCCAGTGTACAAAAGAAATAAATCAAGGATAATTTTTAGGTATTGATAAATGGTCATGCCATTTAATGCAACAGCCTAGAGTTTCATTAAAGACCCAAAATCAAGCATTTGGCTTCAAACAAGTAAATTTTGAGAAACTGATAAGATATTAGTCCAATCATTGAATTGGTTGTTAGAAATAGTGGTCTTGAGTTTGGTGGATAGATTGGAACATGGCACTGAGACTTGGCTACAAGAAACACTGAATTAAGGTAGAAGTGATGGTACAGCTTGTAACAAAAGTAAAAGCTGGCAGCCAGTAATTGCCTGTGCTGACATCTGGCCTCCTACGTATTGATATGGATTGAGGGCACACTACTCTAAAAGGAGTTGGCAGAGTATGGAAGAGTTTCAGATAGCAAGATGTGAACACTAATGTTGATGTGCTCTCATGATACCTACTTGTAAGCAAGTAAGATATGGTTCATATGATATATGTACATACAAAGTGCTACCATTGCTTTACAGTGTTCCAATGTGAGCACTGTATTCATTTTCCTAATACAATAATATAATAATAATAATTAATATCTTTTGAGCATCTACAAATCAGTGATGTTGTATTCGTGAACACACTTCATTTAGAGCAAAAATGTAGGTCCACCCAGATAGCTCAGTGGACTAAAGTGCCTGCTTAGGCAAGCGTAGGGGCCAGGGTTCAATCCTCAGCATGCCATGCTGGCTCTGACCCTGGGGCACACTGAGACAGTGATTGAGACTGGACATGGTGGCATGCATCTATATCCCCCACACTGGGGAAGCTGAAAACAGAAGGAAATAAAGTGGACTTGGAACTAAAATGTGCTGATGCTACTTCAGGGAAGAGCTTATTGCTTTAATTCCTCAAAGTCCTTTTGACCAGCCCACTTCAGAAATTCAGCACCCTCAGGAGGAACTGACGCAATAGTGCAGAGTGTCCTTTTCCAAGATCTCCCCTCTTCTAGTGGTGGTCCACATCGAATGACTGATCTACGTAGGAGTAAAAATGCTGGGGCATCTAGCCTAACTTGGAATCACTCTTCAGGGAACTCTGCATGGTTTATCCTAGTGGGGTTGGGTATCATTAAGCCTGTATCTCAGCTCAGCTTCTTTTTCATGCTTAGTCCTGCTGCTCTTCTCCCCATCATAGGTACTGATGCCAAGGGCAGTCCTTAATAAATATTCTGTGCACTGAAGTTGATCTTAGCACTGGATATTCAGGGAACTCAACACAGAAGCCAGAGCTATTTCTCAGTTGCATTTATCACCGTGAAAATATATCTTGTCATTTGAAAACAAATCAGCAAACTTTAGCACTCCCACCAAGAGGTGGAGGCTCCATCCATTCCTGTAAAACAGGGTGGGCCCTTGCTTCAACAAACAAAGGACTGAAGATATTAGGTCATGCTTGGAATGCCTGTTATTGTGGTCTTCTAAATATGTACTGCTTGTCATGTCATAGCAATTACTGCTATACTGTCTCTCAAGTAAATGTTGGTTTAAAGAAAAGGTAATAAATGAAAACAAGAGATAATAAAAAATGTTATAGGACTATCCTGATACAATGCTGTATATGGTGAGATTTCTAAATTTCTGTGTAAAAAATATGTAATTGTTTATTCTTATTTTTAAAAAAAAATTATTGTTTTCTTCACATTCTATAGGGATTTAAAGTTTAACATATCAATACTTGAGGGAAACTACCTGTCCCAGGTTATGTCTAAGACATTTGATATTCAGACAGATAATGAGGGTAGGCTCAACTGCCTATGTTATAGGGTAATATCACTAAGCTTCTCCTCTGGAGGGCTAACAACTTAAGTTTGCAGACCAAAAATTAGAGAAAAAGAAGGGCTGCAAGGACAGCCAACATTTTGGCTCTAGTCTTTCAATGTCAGTGAGGACTCAGGACATAGCAGAGCCTGAACTGTAACATCCTGTAACTCAGTGATGTCCCAAATTTCTGATCAAGGAGACTATGGGGCAACAGAGGAAAGAGATTGATGATGTAGAGTATGCCTAAGGAGAGTCACCTGGAGAGAAAACATTCTCTCAGGCTTTCACAGAGAGCAAACTGGTCAAGCAATGGCCTGACACTGACAAAGGATCTACAACCTGCCATGCAGGGTTTCAGGGTAAATCTTGAGGGGATTTGACTGATCTTGTCAGGTACAAAAGTTACTTTTCTTGTTATATAGGTCTTCCTTTATCTTGGTCTTAACTATCCAGGAGAAAAGAATAGATACAAAGTATAAAAAGTAAAGCCATATTAATATACTGAGCTGTAAAAAGCTCAAGTCAATAATTTCTGACATTTCCAGTCCTACAGATAACCCACTACTATTATAGACGACTGGACTGTATTGGATTATTTTTCTGAATTCATGCACCTACAATATTTAAATGGCATTGGAATACCCATCTCTGACAAAACTAAACCAAACAAGGGGATACAAATGAAGGATCATTTTGTATCTTTATATACAAAATAATTAGGATAGATGTACAGCTATTTTCTCTTAATTCAATGAGAAGAAAGGGTTATATTAACAGTGTTTGGGCAGGCTATCATGTCTGCATCTTATACTATGAATAACTACTACAAAGACAACAATATGCAATGTCTTAATTATTGAAACTGTCCTACTAATCAGTTTTGAAACTGTCTCATTGCTATTTGTTTCTCTTAAAATTAATTTTAAAAAAGATAAAGAAACAAAGGACTATCTGTGAAAAGCCCTCTGTGCTGTGACTTCTAAGGCTAAGGACTAAAGGACATGGAACTTCTGCTGATTCCTTATGAGACACTCATTCTGGGAGCCTTTTGTTTTGATGTGAAAAAGCCAGCTGCCATGTAACCCAAAGCTGCCATGCAAAGAGACAGTATGAGGAGACCATGCAGTGAGTTGTGTCTGGGGAGACGTACCTGCTCTTGCTCCCGGATGCTTCTGTTGCTAAAGGTTAGGCATGAAACGCATGATGAGATGCTTTCAGGTAATCTCAGCCCCACTCATCGCCTGATTGAAACAATGTGAGAAACCCTCAGCAAGAACTGACCAACTGAGCCCACATGGCCTTTAGGTGAATAAAACAAATGTTTTATTATTTAAGATGATTTCATCACAGCTATAAATATCTACAGCAGCACAATTATTTTACTTCTTTCAGTCTCAATTTCTCTATGAATCGAGAATATTTTATTAAAACCTCTTGAAATTACCTTACTAGCATATTGTGGAAATAACATTAATAGTGTCCATAAACTTGCTTTATAAGCCATGAGAGGCATTAGTAGTGTAAGTTGTTATAAGTATCACCATAAATCCTCGTTAACTTGGAATAGATTTACAGAATACCAAAAAAGCATGGTTACTCAATCTCAAGGAGTAATGATTTATTTAACTCTCAGCTTATACTAATCTATCCTAACCACAAAAATGTAAATAGAAGGGTCTGAAATGGAAAACAAGTGGATTTAAGGTAATCGTGTGATATTTTCCTTTCTTGATCTCCCCCTCTGTACAGCTCAGTTCAAAAGATTTTTCCAAGTACATTTATAAGCACACAGCCTTGTCATTTCCAGCTACAAACATGGAAACTTAGTAATTAATTCCTTGTTTTACATTTATTAAACATTGCCCAGACCCTTTCCGGTCTTTGTTCTCTGCCATGTACATAATATTGCCATGTCTCTGACCTACATATCTTGAATACTTATATCTTCAACTAGATGTAAACATCTTTAAAGAAACAGAAGGATTTTTCATACCTATTTTCTAAGCATAATTATTACAGTACAGTATTTTATAAATAGAAGTTAATACATGTTTATAAAATAAACTTGAGTATAAATATGATTGGAAAGATAGCAAAGGATCAGTGACTATTTACTATTCATTTCTTTTATTTTCTAGGTTCCAAGATTTCCCTCTGATCTGATTAATATTAATCTAATTAATATTAATATCTAATCAATATTAATATTAATTAATATTAATATCTTACTGTTGCAACTTTACTAATATTCCAATCCCCACCACCACCAACACACACACACACACACACACACACACACACACTCCTGTCCTTCTAAGTACATACTGGGATTGAACTTCCCAAGCCCCCAGTGGTGAGTAATTGTGACATACAAGTGTAACTGATGTGTGTCACTCTGCATGAAGCTTTTAAATTATGGTTTTAAATCCACTCAGCATTCTTACTCCCTATGACAGAAATTTGCAAGCCTCTAAGCAGTCACAGTTCCATTAGCTTGGTTTCCTCAGTAACTGGGAGCAGAAATGTCTTCTTGATGGACGTGTAACATCAATAATCAATAAATTGTTATTGTTTGTTAAGTCCTGAAGATTTGTTCCTGTCCTATCATAACCTAACACACAGCCTTACTTAGTGACCAAAACTCATGGATAAGTTTTGTAAAGCTGGAGAGTAGAGAAATCACATCTCAGGTAAAGTTCTCACCTTGTTAAATCTGTCAGTGGAATATAAATTGCTTTAGTAATTCAGCAACATAAGTTGAGGTGTTAAATTGTTATCATAGAGACCATAGCCAACACTTCTAATGACTTAATCATATGTATTTTTTAGGCTTTCCAGACTCTATGTTAAATTCTTTTAAGATTGTGTCTCAAATTATCCTGGAGTTGTGTTAGGTTAGATCCTCAGAGAAAAGACTCTGAGACAAAGTCTTAGATTCAGAAAACTAATTTGGAAATGCCTTCCAAAACACTCTGACCCAAAACAGAAGATACAGTTGGTCAGAGGGAGAAGATGAATGGCAGTGAAGTCAGAACAAAGGCCTCAGCTGATGGTATGAAGACCTGGACAACTTTACAGATGTTCTGGTTGAAGCAAAGAGCCTGGAAGGCTTTCCTGTCCCTCCATCAACCAGTCACAGGGGAGGAGCTAAAACCTTGAGCCAAACAGCTTCCCTCTGTAGATGTTATGCTTGGGGATGGACTCAGTGTTGAACAATCAGTAGCTAACATGCTTGCCAGGTGGAGAAATGTCTGCCTTCGCCCTGAAGAAAACGTCTGCAGAGTGCAGCACATTTACTATACAAGTACCAGAAATCTACAACAAAATCATGAACAATTTTCCAGTTGGTTACTTCCTATTAGAGCCATTTCTGTCCACTTGGGCTGTTGTCTCTGTCTTAGTTACTCTTCTCTTATTGCTGGGACTAAAACCTGACACCAAATATGAAGGAAGGCAAGGTTATTTAGCTCACAGTCAGTGGAGGTTCCAGTCCATTCTGGGCTGGCTTCAAGGCAGAGTGGCACATGACAGAGCGCATCCTTTCATTGTGGCGGCAAAGAGCAAGAGAGCAAGAGCAAAAGGGCAGGAGCAGTGGCAACAAGGGCTACAGAGAGCAAGTCTGTCTCCTTTAAGTCACATTCTCGGTATCTGCCCCAGGCTGGGGGTAGCACTCACACCAATAATGCCAGTGGACCACGAGTTAATCACAAACTCTAGAAGTCTGCCCCATGACTGCATGAGGCTTTGGGGTGACAATTAGACAAAAATCATAACAATCTCCTTGTTTATCCCTATCAAAACCATATTTCACCCTAAGGTTTCAATTCAAACATCAAATATTAATGGAACAAATGTTCCCCCAAAATGTTTCTTCTTAATAGGACTTCTTAGATATCCCAACCCCTGCTTTGTTTTGTTTTGTTTTGTTTTGGTGCCAGCAATCAAACTCAGGTCTTCACACTCGCCAGGCCAGTGGCTGTGCCACTGAGCTACATCCCTGACCCAATCACCTGTTTTGTAACTTGGCTTTGTGCAACATAAAAGCACTATGAAGCTGTTCCTCATGCCTGAGGCATAGAGACACTAACTTGGAATATGGCAGGAGGCAGGAGGACCAAAGAGGGAAGGAATAGAGGATAACTCTATTTCTCATCTGTTTCTCTGGGGCTCCACAAGACAACACATATCCCATAGGCTCCAGAGTATCTTATGGACAGATTCTTCTCTTGTTTTACCATATTGTATGGATTGTTTCTCCACTACTATTTTTAAACCTTCAGTACAAGATTATTTAAAAGTTCCTTTCTTATCTTGGCCTTGCTTCTGTGCTTTAAAGGGATTAGGCCATTTTAATTTCTCTTTTGATGACTGTTCTCATTGTTGACTCTGTTCACAACCATGGCTGAAGTCCATGGGGTAGGACTCGGATTCACTCTTGGCAAACATCACCAGTGGAGAAGGCAACATTAGGCAGTAAGAGTGTAGACTGCCATATTTAATTCTTTTTTCTTAGTAGAAATCTTCCCTCCAGAATCAGTCTCCAATTACATATTTTACATTTTATTTTTCAGGGAAGCGATTTCTTTTTGTTTTCCATTGAAATTATTTTTAAATGAACTTTATTTCCTCATGAGACTTAAAGTTACTTGAGACAAAAAATGAATTGAGGAAAGCCACCAGAAACCTTTGCTTCTCTATTTGCAAAATCTGTGGATATGATTCCTTACACCCCTTCTATCTGTAGCACTTCCTAATTTTGTGTGAGTCAGCCTAGAATGACAGGATTTCACAGTCTTGGAAAGGTAAAGAATAGCTTATCTCTTGTTTCCATATTAGTTTGTTGATAGATATGCTGCCAATATCTTTTTTGCTACTGTAAAGTAAAATAACTGCTCTGGTACAGAGGGCAAGAATAACACAAAGTAAAATAAGGAAATTCACAACAGTCATCATCACGAACTCCAGGATAATTTGACTTAAAGCAGCTTGAAATTTTAAAAGAATAAAAAAGCAAAAAACAAAGTACAATCTGTTTTTCTTAGTTACTTCCTGTTTTCTCTTGGAACAAGCACTCTATCTCCCCAAAGATTTTCCCCTAAATAGAAAACACATCGCACAGCTTGACCTGTAATTTAAATCACAATTAAGCTTCCAGTTAGTGTACATCTTCCTCATAAATCTACTACGAATCCCCTAGTGTTCTGTTAAATTCCCTTATCCTCTTAAACAGCATGACCCCAGTTTTATTTTCCCAAGATATAAAATGCTGAATTATAGCTTATTTATGAGTTTCATGAATAAGACTAATTTGATTGCCATTTGCAGATAGATTCTCACCAGGTTATGATACTCCTAGATCCCATTAACTAATAAAAAATAGAAAAAATAAAAATTACTCCAAATTAGTCATCCAAACAGAACTGCTGCTAATATCACTGCATAAGAAGATGCCATCAACCAACACTAATAAGAACATTTTCTCCTTTCCCCCCTGCTCAGCACCATTACCTATGCTAAATCCATCTATAATGTATTTTTTATAAACATTTACCAATCTATCTTTTAGCTCATTATGGCATTCATTCTAATAAGTATCACTTTTCCCTTGATGTATCCACTGAGAGCAGTCCTTATGGTGTTTTATATTTCATGTTTTGGGTCAAAACCTTTCATATCCTCTATAAGTCTAAGATCACTTAAGGATGTCCAAGCAGCTAGTGAAAAGGTCAAATGGTGGATGGGGAGATAGCTCAGCAGTCTAAGTACCTGTCTGGCAAGATCAAGGACCCAAGTTCAATCCCTGGTACCACATGCCATGCTAGCCATGGAAACTGAGTGCGGTGGTTCATGCCTGTAATCCTAGCCCTGGAGAGGCTGAGAAAGGAGGATCACTGCGAGTCTGAGCTGCATAACAGGACCCTGTACCAAATAAATAAATAATTTTTAAAAAGAGTCAAATGAGCTTTCAATGATATTAGGGCTTCAGTACTTCATGGAAAGGACAATTATTTCAGGCAGTAAGGCTGAAAACTTGTCCTTTAAAGTCAATAAGCTACAAACTGGTATCTACTGTAATATAAGCTCTAATATACAGTGAAATGTTTTGGATGCTGCTCAGTGACACTTTAAGGATATATATGTCTACTGAATGTGTGGGAAAACTCTATTCCCAGCTCTTGTCTGTCCAAAGACTAGTTCTGATCAAAATTACTCAGCTCTAAAGTGGAGAGAATAGTAGTAAAACTGTATTTCACAAAGTTACTTAGGGAAAGTAAAACTTGGTTCAGCATAAATATATTAATACATTAAGCAATAAACTCACTATTGCTTATAAAATTCTTAAGTAAAATAACTCAAATTAAGAATGAAATAAAACATTATTTTAAATCCTTGAAGAGCAATGCTAGGCAAAACAGTTAAGAAAATGCAAGCATTACTATTTTTTTTCCTCCTAAGATTTCAAGAATCAAAACTTTTAGACAGAAAAAGCTTTTGCCTTTCTAAAAATCATCTAACTAGATATTCAAGTTTATACAAATGAAGAGCAGTAGTTCTTCACTGCAACAAATATTTTAGACATGTAAAGAAAAGAATTAAACTGCTTGCTTAGTATTGTAACATATTGGCCATAATATAAGTAGTTATCTATGACTTTGTTTAAAAAAAAAGACTTTTGCTGCAGGACTCTGGTAAGCTCTGACCTTTCTTAGCCCCCAGCATGAAGCTTCTGCTCATACTGGTCCAAATGTTTAAGAATTTAGGTGAACTCTGAGCGGCCTGTGGGACACATGAGCTAGAATCTGTGGGCCCAGTGCCAGCAGGCTAGGGGCTCTCCTGGCACCACTTAAGAATTTTGGCAGACTCTGGGCAGCCTGCAAGACTCCAGTAAGCTCTAACCTACCTTAGCCTTCAGAGCGCAGGCATGGAGATTCTGCTGGTGCTGACTGGTTGGAACTTTTAAGAATTTATGAGGATTCTGAGTAGCCTGCAAGATGTAGGAGAGCTGCAATCTGTGGGCATAGTGCCTACAGGTGTGAAGCTTTCCTGAAGCCATTTAAGAACTTTGAAAGATTTTGGGTGGCCTACAGGACTCTGTCTGAGTGATTACTGGGAGTTTCAAAAATGTCAAAATGCAGCAGCAAAGGCAATCTCAATCCTCTAGTCTATCCAGAAGAAATCCAGGAGACAATTACATAAATGAATTTTTAAACCACACACCTGCTATCTCTGAAATGATAGAAACTGAAGTAGAAAAACAAGACCATCAGGCTATAGAAGAAAAAAGATCAGAAATAAGCTCTGAGATCCAAAAAGAAAGGACAACAATCTTGAAAGAATTGCTCAGCACAGCTAAAGAAGAAATAGGTAGAAAAATAGGGGAGAATAGAAAAATGATGGAAACACTGAGTGAACAATACAGGAAAGAATTAGAATACATGAAACAGATTCAAACAGCTATCTAAGAAATTAAGAACTCCATTGAAAGTTGGCAAAACTGCTGGAATGAAACTGAAGATAAGACTTTCAGACTTCAAAGACAGCTAATGAATGTGAAATAAAGGATCTCTTACAACTAATAAGGAACCACAAAATAATAATTCATCAGCTACAAAATGATGCAAAGAAAAATAATACAAGAATAATAGGTGTCAATGAAGCAATGGGAGATAGTAAAATGACATAAAAAGACTATTGGTAGAAATACTAGAAGAAAATTTTCCAAACACAAGAAGAACCTGACATACTGATAAGTGAGGCATATAGAACTCCACACAGCCATAATCACAATAAATTGACACCTAGACCCATAATAATCAAGATCTCAGAAATTTAAAAAGAACAGAATATTAAAAGCTGCTAGAGAGAAGAAACAGATCACCTATAATGGAAAGCCCATCAGAATCACAGCAGATTTCTCCACACAAACCATCAAATCAAGGAAAGTTTGGAATGAAGTATTTCAAGTTCTGAAAGAAAGAACTTCCAACCCAATTGGTGTATCCTGCCAAACTAACAATCAAATTCAATGGTTAAATAAGATCCTTCAATGAGAAAAAACAATTGAAGAAATTCATGACCACCAAACCAACCCTACTAAAAGTACTGGAAGATATTCTAGAAAGAAACAGAAGTGATCACAGGTTCAAGATCAACAGAAAGGAACCACATAAACAGAGGAAAATGTACAGAACCTATAGCAGTAAAATAACATGACAAAGATAAGCCAATACATAGTAGTTATAACTATTGATGTAAATGGCTTTAATTCACCATTCAAAAGAAACAGACTAGCAGAGTGAATTAAGAAAGGAAATCCAACAATATAAGGTGTACAAGAAACACATTTAACTCAAAAGGAAATTTACAGACTAAAAGTCAAAGGATGGAAAACAATCCTCCATTCTACAGGAAATCAGGAAAAAGCAGGGGTAGGTATTCCTGGTTGCTGACAATACCAGCTTCAAACTAAAAATCATCCAAAGAGATAAAGAAGTTCCAAAGAGATAAAGAGAAAAAGAGATAAAGATGTATAAAGAGTGAAATTAAACAACCAGTGGGTCACAGACGAAATTAAAGAATAAATTAAAAAATGTTTACAATCAAACAATACCAGCTTCAAACTAAAAATCATCTAAAGAGATAAAGAAGTTCACTACATGCTTGCTAAGGGAAAATTGCAATAAGATGAGATAATAATTATAAATATATATGCATCCTATGTAGGAGCACCTTCCTATATATGACAAATTTTAACACATATGAAATATCAAATGAGCAACAATACAATAGTAATGAGGGACTCTAATATGCCACTGTTACAAAGAGGTAGATCAACTAGACAAAAAGTTAGCAAAATAATAACAACTAAATGAAACTTGTGAAGAGATTGACTTGGAAGATCTTTACAGAATGCTTCACCAACAACAGGAGAATACACATTCTTCTCAGTTGCCCATGGGATATTCTCCAAAATAGATGACATACTAGCACACAGAGCAGTCTTTTTTATTTTTATTTTATTTTATTTTTCATAATTTTATTGATAAACAGTAATGAGACAGTTTCAAATCAAGTCGCTAGGACAGTTTCAATAACTAACACACTGCATACATTCTTCTTAGTGGTTAACTGCTGTACAAGATGTGGACTTGAGATCCTTTTACAAACACCATTAGAACAAATCATTCTATTCATTAAGAGAATGTAACTATATATCTATCCCATCCACTTTGAACACACAGATACAAAATGGACATTCATCTGTATACCCCTGTTTTTCTAAGTTCTGTTATCTGAATATTATAGGTGTGTAAACTCAGCAAAATATTCTAAAAGAGTCCAGTAGTGCTTAGTAGCAATGGGTCTTCTGTTTAACTGGCAATGTCAGAAATTATTGACCTGAGTTCCCCACAGCTCAACATAACATCATGGCTTTACTTCCTATATTTACCTCGGTAGTGTCCCAAATTTTCTGATCAAGGAGATTATGGGACCAAAGAGGAAAGTGATCGATGATGTAGAGTGTGCCTAAGGAGAGTCACATGGAGAGAAAACACTCTCTCAGGCTTTCACAGAGAGCACATTGGCCAAGCAATGGCCGTGACTCATCCACATGGCTGCACTGACAAAGGTTCTACAATCTGAAGTACAGGATCTCAGGATAAATCCTGAGGGGATTTCACTGACCTTCTCAGACCCAAAAGCTACAACTCTTGTTGCATAGGTCCTGCTTTACCTTGGTCTTAACCATCCAGTAGAAAAGTATGAAGACGAAATATAGGAAGTAGAGCAGTCTTAAGTATGTGCAAAGCAATTGAAATTATCCCATGAACACTATCAGATCACAATGCAAATAAAACAGGAAATTATTGACAAAAAAACTACCAAAACACCATAAACACAGGGAAATTGAATAACAACCTTGTAAACAACCAATGGGTCACAGATGAAATTAAAGAATAAATTAAAAAATGTTTACAATCAAACAAAAATGCAGATACAACTTACCAAAACCAGTGGGATGCAGTGAAAGCTGTCTTAAGAGGAACATTTATAGCACAAATTCACACATTATGAAAACAGAACAAGTGCAAATAAACAATCTTATGCTCCACTTTAAGGTCCTAGAAAAGGAAGAGTAAGTCAAGCCCAAAGCCCAAAAGAAGGCAGGAAATTATGAAGATTAGAACAGAGATTAATGGATTGGAAGTGAGGAAAGCAATACAAAGAACAAATGAATCAAAGAGTTGGCTTGTTGAAAGAATAAATAAAATTGATAAACCCTAGTCAACCTAATAAAAAAAGTCCAAATTCATGCACTAAAGAATAAAAAGAGTGACTTTACTGGATTCAGGTGTGTGTCTCTGACTGGCTATCAGCTCACACCTGGTCTCTAGCAGGTTCCAACCCTGTAGCACTCATCTCCATCTGCAGGAAATATTTAGAAAGTAGGTTTCTAGGTATAAAGGCTTCATCATGACTGCCAAATGCCCCAGAAAACACAAACTCCTGGATCCATTAACATAGCTTGCTTAGAGATACTGGCAGAAGACGGAGGCCCAGAAGCAATGTGAGCAGCTCCTGCTGGAGGAGCTGGTGGTCCTGGTAAACAAGCGTGACACACTTGTCAGGGACCTAGATGCACAGCAGAAGCAGGCTGAAGAAGAAGATGAGCATTTGGAGTGAACTCTAGAGCAAAACAAAGGCAAAATGGCCAAGAAAGAGGAGAAATGTGTTCTTCAGAAGCATCAGACCAGAATCTCTGCCAATATTTTAAAGTCTTGAGTCTCTAGACCAGAAACAGACCCTTTGATTTAAAACTTGTAACATTTATTCAGCTGAATTGTACTTTTGTACCCCTTTTCCTCCCTTCTTTCCAGATAATATACAAGACTCCAGTGTAGCTTTAAGGATTTTTTAATGAGTTGATCATTCTTTTGAAATCATGTGAAATAGTTGCACAGATACCTTGTGAGGGACTGGTATTGAATGAAGGTTTTCAAGAAACTATTTTAAAAAACTACTTCCTATGTTTTTCCTTAGATGGGAGAAAAATTTCAAACTTTTTGTTGTTCTTGTTGTGGTTGTTGTTGATGCTGGTAATAGCACAATGACAGTGGGAAGGGGGTAACAAAGGGATAAGAAAAATTTTATGAATGATTTTTTTCCAGTCCTGCCATATGTAACATTCTGTTAGCTAAATCATAGTTAGATCACATGCTATCTACTTATTAAACTGTGTTCTATTTACCAGTGGGATTTTCTGCAGTTGTTTTGCATTTCACTGTAAGGATAATAGAATTATCTGTGTTTCTTAAAGAATGGCCCTATAAGGTTGCCTGAGACAGGTCCTGTGGTTGAAGGTGTGCTGTAAGGATGGGCCTAATTGATCTGCAACAGTTTACAAAGACAGTTTTACCATCCAAGAATGTGCCACCTTTTTCTCTGGATAATTATTTATCACATCTTGCTTAGTTCCTATATTTTGATGGGTCTCAACTTTGGCTCATGAATGCTGTTAATATTTACTCTGTATTGATAAAAGTGTGTCTTGCCACTATGAATAAATCTCCAAATTAATATTTTTCTCTAGCATAGCACTGTCATTTTTTTGTGAAAATGGTTATCTGTTTATTTATTACAATACTGAGTCATATATAAATGTTCAATAAAAGCAAAAACTTTCTTACCTTAAAAAAAAAGAAAGAGCAAAATCACTACAGATCCTAAAGAAATTCGCAAGATCATGAATAGCTACTTCCAAAATCTTTACTCTCACAAGGTGAAAAACACAGAGGAAATGGACAATTTCCTTGATACACATGAAATGCCAAACCTGAGCCAAAAAGATATACAAACTCTGAATAACACAATAATAAGAAAACAAATTGAAAAAGTAATTAAAAAAAAAGAAAAGCCCAAGTCCCAAAGGATTCACAACAGAATTCCACAAAAAATTTAGACAATAGACAATGCCAACTTTTCCAAAACTCTTCAATAAAATTGAAGGGAAGAAATTCTCCCAAATTCTCTTTGCCTCATTCCTAGAGGCAAGCATTACTCTGATTCCAAAACCAGAGAAAGGTCCAACTAAAAAGGAGACCAATCTCTCTAATGAATATAGATACAAAAGTCTTCAGTGAAATACTAGCAAACAGAATGCAGCAAATCATCAAGAAGATTATATACATCATGGTCAAGTAGGGTTCATGCCAGTAATACAGGGACAATTCAACGCACACAAATCCATAAATACAATATGCCACATCAATAGAAGCAAAACCAAAAACCACATGATCATCTCAATAGATGCAGGAAAAGCTTTTGACAAAGTACAACACTCATTCGTGATAAAAGCCCTACAGACAATTGCAACAAATGGTCCATATCTCAACAGGATAAAAGTCACCTTTGAAAAACTAACAGCCAGCATCATACTAAATGGGCAAAGAATGAAAGCTTCACTTTAAAATCAGGCACAAGATAAGGATAGCCGCTGTCTCTACTCCCATTCAATAGAGTTCTGGAAATATTAGCCAGGGCAATGAGACAAGAGATAGAAATAAAAAGAATAAGGATTGGGAAGAAGAAGTGAAATTACCACTATTTGCAAATGACATGATACTCTACATCGAGGACCCCAAAAACTCCACCAAGAGTATTGTAGATTTAATCACAAAATTCATCAATATAGCAGGATATACAGTCAACACCCAAAAATCAGTAGCATTTTTGTACACATATAATGAACACACTGAGAGAGAAATTAGAGAAACCATGCTTTCACAATAACATCCAAAAAAATGAAATACTTAGGAATCAATCTTGCAAAGGACATAGAAGATTTATACACTGAAAAGTACAGCACTCTGAGAAAAGAGAATGAAGAAGATACAAGAAAATGGAAATATTTTGCATGCCATTGGGTAGGAAGAACCAACATCGTGAGAATGACCATACTCCCAAAATTATTATACAGATTTATGCAATTCCAATTAAAATATAATCAGTATACTTCACACTGCTAGAGAAAACTTTCCTCAAATTCATCTGGAACCAGAAGAAACCTAGAATATCAAAAGCAATCCTGGGAAACAAAGGAAAGGCAGGAGGTGTAAAAATCCCTGACTTGAAATTACACTATAAGTCTACTGTGATAAAATCAGCATGGTGCTGGCATAGAGACATACCTGAGAATCCATGGAATAGATTAGAAGATGCAGACACAACTGAAAACACACTCTGCCACCATATCCTTGATAAAGGCACCAAACAGGCTCACTAGAAGAAAGATAGCCTCTTTAATAAATGGTGCTGTAAAAACTGGCCTTCCACATGCTGAAGGCTACAGCTAGACTCATACCTATCACCATGCACAAAACTATTAAAATAAAAACACTAAATTTTCTGAAAGAAAATATAGGTAGAAATCTTAAAAACATAGGGATAGGAGAGAGACCATGCACAAAAACCAAAGTGAACTGGAAATACTTCAAAGAATAAACTACTGGGATCTCATCCATTTGAAAAGTTTCTGCACTTCAAATCCTCAATAGAGTAAAAAGAAAACCCACAAACTGGGGAAAAAATAAAGCCAACTGTCTCTGACAAATGCTTTTTGTCTAGAACATATAAAGAATTTTATAGGTCACTCAAGAAACACAAATTAAAACAACACTGAGATTCCATCTCACCCCAGAAAGAATGGTTAACATCAAGAAATCAGCCAAAGGGGCACTTGCCTGGCAAGCACAAGGGCCTGAGTTCAAGCCTTAGCTCCACACACAGGAAAAAAGTCAGCCAATAACATATGCTAGAGGGACTATGAGGAAAAAGAAACTCTTTTCCACTGTTGGTGGGAGTGCAGACTGGTACAACCACTATGAAAATCAGTGTGGACTTTCCCTGAAAAACTAGGATTGGAGAACTGATTCAAGCAACTATTCCCCTCCTGAGTATTTTTCCAGAAGAATTGAAAACCTCATATCACAAGGATGTATGTGCACCCATGTTATAGCAGTGCAATTTGTCATAGCTAAATCCTGGAAAAAATCCAGATGCCCATCAACTGAGGAATGGAAAAAGAAGATGTGGTATTTTTACACAATGGATTATTATTCAGCTATAAAACACGATAAATTTTAGTCTTTTGTCAGTAAATGGATGCAACTAGTGAACATACTCTTGAGTGAAATAAATCAGACCCACATATGCAAACATCATATTGCCTCCTTAGTGTGAGAACCTGAAAGAGAAAAATGGAATCTGAAGGGTACAATAAGTACTGGGAAAGGGAATGAACTTATTCAAAAGGAGTTACTGTGTTGAGGAGGGCAAGCGCTCAAGTGGGTGGAAAAGTATTTATCTATATGTGTAAGCCGGATGGTTTGAACAAATGTTCTGTGCATTTCTGTTGGTCTATATAAAGAAGCAAATAATGCTTAATTTGTTTCATCTCATTTTTTAAATTGTTTGTACTTCTTTTCTTAATTTCTTTCTTCCAATTTTATATGTATATATCTGGTAATATGAATAATTGGTTGGAAGACAACACTGTATTACAACAAACACTGTGAAACAAATACTGTGAAATTCACATTATATTGTTAAGTGAAATTCTGTATCATCTGTAATTTTTTCTGTTTTAATTCTAATTTGTACTTTCTTGCAAAAATAAAAAATGAAAGAAATGAAAAAAAAAATGTGTTCCCTTTCCTATGTGTATATCCAGGTCACATTACATCTGTAGATTATTGCTTGTCCTTATATATAGAAATATGAGCTAGGGAGATAGCTCAGTGGTGTAAGCAGCTGCCTGGAAAGCACAAGTAAAGTGTTCAATCCCTGTATCACAAGCAGTGGCTGGCCATCCCTGGAACCCTGGGAATACTGTGCCAGCCCCTGAAACAAGGAATGGTGGTGCACACCTGTAATTCCTGCACTGGGGAGACTGAGACAGGAGGATCACTATAAGTCTGAGCTGTGCAATGAGACCCCGTACCAAAATAAATAGAAAGAAAGAAAGAAAGAAAGAAAGAAAGAAAGAAAGAAAGAAAGAAAGAAAGAAAGAGTCTTATCCTAAAGAGTTGCTCATGGGAGCTTGCAAGAAGATACATAAAAATGTCAAGGAAAGATCTGAAGACAAGGTCCCCCTGAACTATAAAAGCATAAAGAAAAAGTAGATTGTTTTTGCTGAAGCTTCATCTTTTCTATGTATCTCCAACAAATGCTCATATTTTGAAGAAAAAAGAAAAATCTTCAAACTCTTAAAAATTCATCAGTGCCTCACTATCATGGCCTGAGCCTTTGGAATCTGTATGGCAGTATCGCTCCCTTATGATGGACATGGAGACTGAAATATAGGAACAGTGAAAAACAAAAGTAACATAGACATGTGACTGTTCTCCATCTGTTGCCCACTCATAGTGGTACAGAGGTTGAGTGGAAGTAAATGTCTGTAGATAACCCCAGAATGGAAAAGGCAAGTGAGATAGGGATCTAGATAATTCCTGAGTTCTATGTGCATTAGTGTTTGCTGAAGTATGTAGGTAATTAGGAATTAAATATGAGTAAAAATAGTAACAAAACAACCACCAACTGTCATCTGAAAAAAACTGGGAAATCAAAAATATGTTTTCTTTGGTTTAAAGACGGTTGATTTCTTTTCATACTCATGTAGTTGTTCATACATTCAATGAGCATTTGTGGAGTGTACATCTATATGGAGCTGGGCTGGCTGCTAGGTTTCCAGACAGATCTGTGGATCAAATTGTTCACGGTACAGTGAGACAAACATATGAACGAGTACATGTAACAGAAGTCCGTGTATGTAATAAGGAAGTACAAAGGAAAGATGAAATTACACACTGACAAGGACTTACAAAGGGAAACATGCATTCTGTTCTTTAAGTCTGAAATGTCACTTGTTCCTGTAGCACAGGAGAAGGTCATTTTTATTTACAGGCCAAAAATTGCACGACTTGTGCAAAACTATACAGTGCTGAGAGCTCTCCAAAGCATAAAACTGAAATGCATAATTCAAAGTAAAATCCTTAGCAATAGTGGTTACTAATGATATTATATAGCAGATTATTTCGCTGGCAGGTATTTCTAAAAAGTCTTCCATGTTAGATCAATGAGAATTCATTACCATTAACTTGCTGAACCTTAAAACAATTGGATATTTTGTGAACTATATTGTATATTCCAGTATTCATTCATTTCAAGATTTTGGTTTTTTAAAGAACTTTCTTTTAGCTAATAAGAAAACAGAAAATGAACTCCTGAGATTATTCATGTTTAACTAATATTTCTTAAGTATTTATTGTGTTTTGGGCACTGGGGTGTAACACAAAGGTATTTTGGGGTTGAGAGTACTGGGGATTACACTCAGGTCCTTGCACTTTCCAGGCAGATGCTTATGCTACTGAGCTATCTCCCTGGCCCACACAAAGGCATTTTAAAAACAGGAAGAGAGTACAGAAGAAAAGGTAGGATAGGGGTGGGGGAATACTGAAGACCTTATAAATAACGTTTCAAATGTAGATTAGATTATACTGTTAAAATAGAAATAGAAACACACATAGGTGCATGCTGAAAGGGGTTGACATTTCAAGTTTAGAATTGCAGAGACAAGTTAATATCAATATTTTAGAATAACAAAAAGTTATAATGGCAGGTGGATTTTATAATTTGGCTTCTGTATATTTCTTACACTGCATCTCGCTATTATTTTCTGCATATACTACGTCTATCTTTTATTCCATTTGTTGTGTAATCTACTTAGGTTCCATTTCTCCCTCCTTTACCTCTGGTTAATATCTTTACACAACAAGTCTTCTACACTCATCTGTAGACTTCTTGGAGACAATACCATACCTTATTCACCATTCTATCCCAGCACCTGACACAATTATTGCGATAATGCTGGTATACTGTCAATACCTATTTGATTCATTAATTCATCTATTCATTAACAAGTTGCTGAATATTTTCTTGTCATTGGTTGGTGCTTGGTTCCCAGTAGTGAACAAAAGTGATGATCATCTAAAGGAGAAAACAGCAGATGAATCCGGAAAAAAGTTTGAGAACAAATAATGAAAAATCAGAGACGCCTTGAAGAGGTAAATAATCCCATAAAGAATCAGGTGCCAGGGGTCATACAAGGGATTGCAATCAGCTTCTTCACCCTGAGCTACATCCTCAGTCTTTTTTTATTTTGAGTCAGAGTCTCACAGAGTTCCCTGGGCTGAGCTCAAACTCACCATCCTTCTTCTGCAGCCACCCAGAGTAATGAGATTACAGGTATGTGTCACTTTTCCCAACTTGCACTGGAAAATTTTATCAAGGGTTCGAACAGAAGGAATGAGATAGGGGTTTAGGCTGGGGAATGGGGTGTGACCTGTTAACTCCAAGATCCAAGTCCAGCAGGTATTTAATAAGATGGTCTAGGCTTGATGTCAGACTGGGACATGAGATCCCAGCACCACACCATATCGCAGCACGACCAGGATCCATATGTACAAGTTTTGGGGGATTTCCTTGAGATTTGGATGGCATAAAAGGAGAGATGAGCCATTAAGAGCTTGCTAGCATAACTTTTCATGACAGCCCATGCAGTTTCCCAGACGCAGCATATGCTTTTATCTTTGCTATCACCCTCTGTTTCTATTTACTCAGCCCAAACTCACTCTGCAGAGTCAGGTTCTCTCCCGTTCTTCATCTTTACTTTCTTGGATAAACTTTAGCTTGCTTTTTGCTTGTTTCATTCAATTCTTTATTCAAGATGAGAAGACCCTTGAATGCAACTGTGGTAGAAGAGGTGAACAATCTCAAACCAAGTAATGTTTAGTTGATGAGCAGCTTTTGGGGGCAAGGCAGCCAATAACAGGAAAATGTATTGTATTTCTGATATAAAGATACATTTATAGACTTTTAGAGGGGACAGAGACTGGCAGCTAAGAAGTCGTATTGCAGCAAGAAATGACAGGTATGGTGTTACATGCCTGTTAATCTGGTACTCAGAAAGATGTGGCATGAAGATCTCTGTAAATTTGAGATTTGCCTTATCTACAAAGTGAGTTCAAGAACAACCTTTTTAGCACTTGGGAAGTGAGTTTGAGGTCCTCCTGGACTAAAGTTAGTTCAAAGCCAACCTGTACTGCATATACCTTGTCTCAAAAAACAAACAAATGAACAAACCACACTGAATAAATAAGTAAATGAATAAATAAAGAAAAATAAAGCAGGAAGCAAGGCTAAATATTGAAAAGGAAATATTTGGTGTGTAGGTCACTGTACAATGAGTAAAAAGAAGAGATGTAAGTTGCACGAACAGATTTTGTGGAAGAAAAAAAATCTTAAGAGTGAGAGTCTCTTTGGCTCTAGTAGAAATTGGGTTAGGTAATTTTTAAAAAAACCACTGCAATGGCCCTAGTGGCACAGACCAGTAATGCCAACACTGTGACGCTGAGTCAAGAGACTCCTAAATTCCAGCCCATGAGCCTGGGCAATTTAGTGATTTAGTGAGAACCTTTCTTATAAAGTGCTGGGTGGACAGGGCAGAACTCGTGCTTAGTGTGAACGTCCTGGTCTTCAATTGCTAGTAACACAAAAATAAGGGGGGGGGGTGTGTGTCTTAGTTACACTTCTCTCATTGCTGGGACAAATACCTGACACCCCAAATGAAGAAAGGAAAGGTTTATTTAGCTCACAGTTAGTAAAGGTTTCAGTTCATACTCACCTGGCTCTAAGGCACAGAGTAGCCGTCCTTGGTGATGGCAAAGAGCAGAGAGAGCAAAGAGAAAAACAACAGCTCTGGCAGCTAGCTAGCCCCTCTCTCCTCCCTACATTGTGATGCAAATTACCTGCCCCAGGGCGGGTGCAGAACCCACACCCACAGTAATCAATCACAAACTCCAGAAGCTGCTCCAAGACTGCAGGAGGGCTTGGGGGGGGGGGGCAATTAGACACAAACCATAACATGGGTGAAGGAAAGAAGAGAAAGGAGGCAGGGAAATGAGTGAGAATAGAACTGATTTCATGAATAGTATATGAAAAAATTTTCTTAATATTCTCTTGGTGTTTAGGAAAAGCTACTTGGAATGGAGAACATGAGAACTAGCAGGCAAGGCTCCCCAGGAGCAAAACAAAGATCACTGGTGTTCCTGAAGGGAAATAAATGACAGCCTCCAACGTGAGCTAGCAACTAGGTTTTTTTTTTTGTTTTTTGTTTTGTTGTTGTTGTTTCTCTTTTTTTATTCTGGTTTGCTGCTGGGAATTAAATCAAAAAATAATAGAGGCTCCATTACTGAGCTATGCCTCCAGTCTCCTAATAGCTAGATTTTAATGTCCAAGCACAAGGCCTTGAGCTTTGGCGATGCAGAAAATCTCTTCCATAAAGCCTCACTGGTACTGGAGAAGCGCTATGCGCTAGCTTGGGGAAGAGGCAAGAAAATTTGTTCTTTGCTTGGGGCTGTGAGTAGGGGGCATCTTAACGGTACCTATGAGAAAACAAAACTCTGTCTAAACTTACAACATCCACATCATTCAGGAACTCCAAACAAGAGAAATTATCATTTAAAAACATCCTCAGGATCTTTAAGAGGCAAAGAACTTTGAGCAATGTTTAATTGCTCTAAAGAGATACTCTCACAAGTCAGGGCATAAGAGATTGCCAAAAGCAAAACAGTCTCAAGAAGAAAAGTAACAGAAGAAATAAATCACTGTGAGCAAAAGTTAGCAAATATTGTAAACAAGAGTTAGAAATTCAGAAGGTAGGTGTAGAGAACTACATGTAAAAGAAGATAAAATAAAGATATTTAGCTTGATTAAAGAAAAAAAATACAGAAATTATGATAAAAGAATAGGAACCATTCACCAAGACCAGAGGATAGAGTTTTAAAAACAATATTGTCATTGAAATTAAAATGAGTGCCTCTAAACACATCCCATTGGGGTGTGAATATTTTCTATTAAGTTATGCTTAGGTGTGATACTTTCCAAGATCGTCAGACAGGTTAATCATGGGGCACCATAGTTCAAACACTATTGTACTCAGAATAAAATACTCAAAATGTGCCTTTCAAGTTCAGTTTAAAACTATGAACTTCCCCTTGAACCCCAAAATTCCGTAATCCCCTCTGCAGATGAAAAGGCTCGCTGGTCAGAAACAGGCGAGCAAGGGACCCAGAACTTGTGAAACTGAACGAAAACACTCCAAGGAAGACTACTCTGGGTCAGATAACGGGGTGACTTCGCAGAGAGCGCGGGAGAGTTCCGCGGGCACTCCAGGGGCGGAGCCAGCCAGGCCGGAAGGCGCCGGCGGGGCGGGGCGAGGGCGGACGGGGGCGGGGCGGAGCGCGAGGCCCCCAAGCAGAGGCGTGGGCTGCCCAGAGAATGCCGGACGCAGATGTCAACAATTACAACATTTTTCTTTAGTTCCTACAACCTCATCGTTGTAGTCTCGGATGTATTTATGTAGAAATTCTCTTTCTTATCGCCGCGTCACTTTGATCCTTCGAATGGAGGGAAAAGATGAAACCTGAAATCAGGCAACTACGAGGCACCAACACAGGAAATGTGTTGCGGAGGTGGGGGTCCTTTGCTCGCGCCGAAATTCAAAGGAATAAATAGTTCCTGCGCGGGTGTGTGGACCGGGGCGGATCTGTAGTGATGGTCAAGTTGGCCTCATAGCCTCCTGAGCTCGGTAAGGGTGGCTTCCTCTCCACCTCGGCGACGGAGAGAGGCTTCCGAGGCGTGCGGGCGCAGGCTGCGCAGCGCCGCGGCGGCAGCCCACGAGCTTCGGTGAGCCGGGCCTAGCGGTGTCGGCGGGTGCGGGGCAGGGCGGCGGGCGGAGAGTAGTGTGAAGCGGCCGCGGCGTTCATTAGGGATGGAGATTAGAACTCGATCTCGTGGAGGGAGGCGAGGCGGTGCCGAGAGAAATACACTGGGCGGGCGTGACAGTCTGAGCGCCACAAGTGCTTTGGGAATGACGTTCATCTCGTCTCTGATAATCGAACGGTTATTCTGGGATACAGCGAAGTTTCCGCGGGAACGTATAGTGGCTTGGATAGACAAGTAAATGTTAGCGTCAGGGTTACGTGGCGTGGAGAGGGAAGGAAAAAGGGTGGTCGGGAAGAACCTCTTGCATAAGGTCAAGAGGAATCTCAATAAAGTGGGGTTTGTGCGAAGGTGTAAGTGCGGTGACAGTCTGAGAAGAGCGTTGGGCAAAAGGGTGACAGATGCAATAGTCAGTGGTCCTTGCTAGGGTAGCTAGAGTATGCTGAAAGTGGGAGGCGACGGCAAAAATAGCTGCAGGAGAGAACGACTTTCAAGTTGAGTGCTTTAACTTCTGCGCAGCGGTTGGATTTTGTATGTTTTTAAGTAGGAGGAAGATAGACTTCACGTTGGAAAAGGAGTTTGGCAAGTGGCTATTTCTGTTTCTGGCATTCCTGTTTTAGTGTTTAATGCCCATTATAAACCTAGGTTTACGTTTAATTTTATACAGTCCTAGTTTGTGGGTTTTTGATTTCTAGCGGAGATTTACTGGCCCCACATAGTATTGGAAAATGCATATTAAGTCAGTCGTTCTCGAGGGATTCAAGTCCTACGCGCAGAGGACTGAAGTGAATGGCTTCGACCCCCTCTTCAATGCTATCACTGGTTTGAATGGTAGCGGAAAATCCAACATACTGGACTCTATCTGCTTTTTGCTGGGCATCTCCAACCTATCTCAGGTAACGTGTAAACTTTCTGCTTGCTATGAATTTAAGTTTGACAAGGGAATCCTTATTAAATGGTGGAGAATATTGCTGATACGTACTTGTATTTTTATGTGAAGTATTTTATACCTTTATGCAGCCCTTTATGAAGAACTATTATCCCATTTGTTAGATGAGAAAATGGAAACTTAAGGAGTTGTTGCCTGGGATCTGTCTGCTAAGATGTTTGGAAGTAATACCCAGGTTGGGGGATTGCGATTTTAAAGCTGTCTCATTCCACAGGTTTTACTCACTTTTTATTTCCACCTGTGGATACTGTGCCTTCTTAGGACATAGGAGTGGGTTGGATGGCTGTTGAAATTCATAGGCACTGTGTTCCCATAAATCTTGCAGCTTAACTTTTGTAAGAAGTGAATAGAAAAGTCAGAGTTGGAAGGGTACTGTAAAGAAAGGGCACTGTAAAGAGCACTGCAGGTCTGTTGTCCTTGCTGTCTTTACCAGTGGATAAGACCGTTCGTAACTACACCGACATTACTACATGTGTGGGTTTTCCAAAGTGAGGAACCCAGCTCCTTGGTACAATACGAGATTTTGTAATTGATAAACTCTGTTTTAGGTTCGGGCTGCTAATCTACAAGATTTAGTTTACAAAAATGGGCAGGCGGGAATTACCAAAGCCTCTGTGTCAATCACCTTTGATAATTCTGACAAAAAGCAAAGCCCTTTGGGATTTGAAGTTCACGATGAAATCACAGTAACAAGGCAGGTGAGTGACTGTTAAACATTTGTATACATTAAGAACTTTAGTGGCGATATGTTATTTGGCTTTATGGCTTTGCAAAAGGTGTGGGAGACTAAAAGTTTATGAGCAAAAACTGATTAGAGTCCCTAAAACTACTGTACATAGTCATGTGCCACAGACTTTCAGTCAGTGATAAAGAGAATGTGTGACATTGCTCCCACATGATTATGTTGAGTGATGTCATAACTGCCTAGGTTTGTGTAAGTAGACATGTTTACACTGTGGTAAAATCATATACTGGTGCGGTTCTCAAACATGTTGGCCCTGTGGATAAGTGATTTGTGGGTGAATTAAAATTTTGAACTTCCAATATTAAGGACTGAATGAAATCTGTGAGGTCTTCCAGTGGAATCACTCCACCATGCTTGAACCTTGAACCACATGTGCATCTTCTCTGGCTATGCTTGAACACCTCAGTTATCTGAGACCTAATTATCATCTGAGATAACCATTCCATTCTGGGAAAGATACTTTTAAGGTTAGGTTTATACATGATTATATAACTAGTTAGCAAAAGTGCCCAAGTTAGAAACTGGTTATCTTGTTTCAAATTGCTAATCGTTTTGACCATAGAACACTTCTTTCATTGCTTACCCAGGATTAGGTATATATATTAGTTTTACATTGTTTATAGTTAGACTGAACAAAGCATATTTTGTAATTTACCAATATTTTTAAAAATTATTCCTCCTTAGGTAGTTATTGGTGGCAGAAATAAATATTTAATCAATGGAGTAAATGCAAATAACACCAGAGTGCAGGATCTCTTCTGTTCTGTTGGCCTGAATGTAAACAATCCTCATTTTCTCATCATGCAGGTATTTTGGTTGAAGTTTTTCTGTGTCCTTCATAATAATTTTATTATCTTTTATTTTTAAGTTACTGTGATAGGATGAATGCTTTTTTTATTTACATTGATTTGGCTTTTTTCTCCAGATTTGAAGTTTAATTCACTGTTGTGCTGTGTCTAGGCACCTCTTAAGTATAAAAATTAGTCAAATTTGTATAAATTGAGTTCAGCATTTCAAGATTTTAAGCATAAAAGTCTGAGTAATTGTCTTCTTCGTAGAGACTAAGGCAAATGAAAAGTAAAGACTGATACTAGCTTGAATTTGATCCTTCACTTGACTCATGCAGCTATTCTCTGAGAGTCACAGCAAGGTCGGTGGCAGGATGGTGCTAGGACCATGTGTTAGTATAACAGAAAACCAGATATGGTAATTTTAAACAATAGAGGTTGTTTGTTGGCTCATGATTCTGGAGGTTTAGAAGTCCAAGAGCATGGGATAAACATCTGATGGGAGCTTTGTTATCCTGTGGTGTGGCAGAAGGCCGAAAGGCTACAGAAAAGAAGTAAGCAGGGCCGAACTCATTTTTATAAGAGACATACTTAAACCCGAACCTACCTCTAACATGAACTTTTTCAAGAGAGCAAGGCCCTGAGGACCTAATCATTGTCTAGGTTCAAGTTCCCAATATGGGAACTTTGGGGATCACATTCAAATATAAACATATACTTCTGCTTGAAAGCTGAGGATTTCTAGAAATGAATCTATATCCTAAGTAATACAGTCCTCTCGGATTTGGGTGTGTAGGTCTTTGTTTTGTTTGTTTGCGCAATAAACGAATTCAGTCTGCCTCTTTTTCTGGTATTTAAGTAAAATACTCTATTTGAGATTTAGAAATCTGTCATCTGTTTTGTGAAATTATCTTAGAAGTATATAAACATTGATAAATGTTCATTAATTATGTTAAAATCTATATACATAGTTGTTTTAGAATTAGGTATGTCAATGTTTCTAATATTAACTGTCTTAGAAACATGGTTTGTGTTAACTTTGTTTCATTCAGTTAGGTATTTTATTTATATAATTTAATAATTTAAGTAATTGATATAACTGCTAACTGAGAAAGTGAATAACAGAGTTCCAAAATTCTGAAACTGTGAAGTACCTTTGGTTGCAAGTTTAACAGAAGTAATACTGTCTCATGTATAGGAAAAACCTTTCCAAAGATTAGTGTATTGACATACAGCTGATAAGTAAGTTATACTAACTGTCTTTAGGTTACATTTTCTATAATTTGTTATCATTATAGTGAGTTTGCCATTTTATTTTTAGGGTCGCATTACAAAAGTACTGAATATGAAACCTCCAGAGGTAAGAGTACTATTTATGTCTAATAAAAGTACTAATTGTTGATTTTATTTAAATCTGCTATGGAATTAAAAATCATTTCTTACATTAAAATTCTTGGAGACATGATTTGAGAATGTGACTAGGGCTGGAGAGATGGCTCAGTGGTCTAAAGCACCTACTTAGAACAAGCTTAGCAAAGCATCAGGGACCGCGGTTCAATCCCCCAGC
>NW_004524670.1:3570009-3571245 GCF_000260255.1 Octodon degus
TCTCTCTCTCTCTCTCTCTCTCTCTCTCTCTCTCTCTCTCTCTCTCTCTCAAATAAATAAAAAAAAGAGAATGTGACTAAAGAGAGTAGGTTAATGTTTAACATTGTGCCTGGTATTAAAACAGATTTTAACTATATAAAGCACCTGTGGTTAGCAGGCATTTCGTGTCAGATTTAATTCCTATAGAAAAACCTTACAGGAAAGATTTGGGTAAAATTAGTTTGTTTCATGGAATAGGTTATTAATGGACCTAGTTTCTCTAGTAACTGCCTTGGAAAGAGTTGGAATGAAAGCCTCTTATAAATTTTTTTATGTGAACAAAAAAAAAATTGTTCACATAAAAAAAATTGTTCGTTAAATGTCTTTTTCTACTGAGAGCATCTAATGGGACTGATGATGGGAAAAACTAGTTGTTTGAATATAGGTCATGCTTATTTTCCGTAACTAGCGTCTGAGGGGGAACTGGTCATTTGAAACCTGACAGATATATAGGCATTATAGTGTATCCTTAGAAAGAATCCCTTTGAGCTAGGGATTTATTGCCCATTTTATGTAATTATAATTGATTACTATTTTTGTTTTTCAGAGGGCTTTTTCCATACATAGTTTTCTTTCTTTTTTTTTATATGTTTAGTACAAGGTCTACAGTGTCTCACTACACAGATTGAACTCATAGTGATCCACGTATTTTCAGCCTCCCAAGTGCTGGCATTACAGGCGTGCGTCACCACACCCAGTCTCAGTTGCTTTCTCAGTGAGCACCAGGGGTGGGGCCGGCAGTTGCTGAGTCTGCCTGAACAGGCACTTCAGTCTGCATACATACCTTATGTCTGGCTGGCCCTACTTTAATTTTTAATGATGCCATGAGACTTTGGTACTCTGGATAAAGAAATTGAAGGACAAAGAAAATTCAGGTTCTTGGCACCTGTGCCAAGGTTCAGAGGCTGATGCGGGGACACTTCACCTGCATTCTGACTTAGGTGATATTATGGGTCTTGGAGGACAAAGGAGGTGTTATTTTGGAAAGATGCTTAGTGAAGTTAGTCTGTAAATGATATCATTAGTGTAAATTGCACTGAGGTACATTTTGTTAGAAATATGACATTAATGCACTTGCTGTTCTAGATTTTATCCATGATAGAAGAAGCAGCTGGAACCAGGATGTATGAATATAAAAAAATAGCTGCCCAGAAAACTATTGAAAAAAAAGAAGCTAAGCTAAAAGAAATTAAGACG
>NW_004524670.1:3577114-3596828 GCF_000260255.1 Octodon degus
GCTGGGCAAATGATAGCCTGTAAAAATGACATAAGTAAAGCCCAGACAGAGGCCAAGCAGGTAACTACAGACTGAGCACCATGTGTTTGTTTTTGTTTAAGAAACTGCTTTTCACAGGCTGCTTTGGAATTGTTACAAAATACTAAAAATAATCAGTTCAGTGTCAAGGAACTTGCTTACATAACTTTTTTAGTCTATAGTACCTCATACATTAAAATTCTTATAGGTTGATTGGTAAACACTGATTATGTTAAATTTTAAGATGCTTTAAAGCATATTATTATAGCTCAGTTCTTAACTACATGAAATGCTTTATCAAATTTATAGCGTTGTTTGAAATACTTGAAGTTAGTTCATGCTCGTATTTCCTGGCTGTTTTTAATTGATACATAGCTGACAACGTAAGTTTTAACAGGAAAACGAAAGTATCTTCACCATCATTTTGCCTATCATTCCTACTTCTTAAAACCTTTATATTTCCACGGTGGGTTGTGGTGGCACAGGCCTGTAATCCCTGCACTAGAGAAGCCGAAGCAGAAGGATTGCTTCAAGTTCAAGTGAGTCTGAACATAGTGAGTTCCTGGCCCGCCTGAACTGTGTAGAGACCCTGTCTCAAAAAATCAAAAACAGACAAACAAAAAACATTTTACATTTCCAAGGGAAATATCTCTGCCACATATTTATTTACATTTGTCTTTGACCACATCACTCAGATTTTGTCTTTTCAATCTAAATATTTATTTTTATTTATTACATTTATTTATTGTGTGTGTGTGTGTGGCCAGCTCAGCCCACCAGGGGGCGGGTCTGGCTGGCATGTGGTGCTGGGGATCGAACCGCGGTCCCTGTGCTTTGCCAAGCTTGTTTCAAGTAGGTGCTTTAGACCACTGAGCCATCTCTCCAGCCCCTGTCTTTTCAATCTATTAGGTGATTTTTTCCAATTTATTTAGTTAATAGTGGAACTTTAAGTCCTGGTAGTAAAAGAGTTTTGGTGGCAGGCAAAAATGCATATACACACAGGGTGCACATTCTTTTATTATTTTATTTGATTTTATTTTTAGTATTGGAAATTGAGTCCAGAACCTTCACACTGAGCCATATTTCCAGTTCTTTTTTTATGTTGAGAGAATCTTGCTGACTTGCCCAATTTTGCTTTCCACCTTCCAGAGTGCAACACCCAGTGCTCTTTTTTTGTTATTTTTTTTTATTTGAGGACTCAGCATAAAAATATATACATGGAAGCATTTGTATATTTACTACTCTTACTCAGATTTTTCTATTAATACATATTTGTAACTTTTCCTTCAGAGATGAGAGTCATAACACTTTATAAAACTTAATTGTAGGAAGATTTTAAATTACTCATTTTTTTTTTTTCTGTCATTCAGGGTATTCCTATCTAGGCCTTAAAATAAAAGCATGATTTTAAAATGTACACTCAGTTTTATAAACTTTAAACTTCTGTAGTTCAGAAGTTTCAACATTTAAATAAAAGAGTCCTAGCATTCGAATTTCTCTGTCACCTTAGGAATTTCTGCTTTCTTTCTGATGGCTACTGTTACCACTTAATACACCTTCTCCATTAGTATTAAACAATACTCAGAAAGATATGCAAACACAAAAGTGAACACTTACATGGACAGGAAGCTTTCTGTTTTGTCTTTGATTAGCTACTGAGTTATTTTTTGATGTAAGTTTTCAACTTGGTTGTCATATTTATACATATTAAATACACTTATTGGGCCGGGGAGATGGCTCAGTAGGATAAGCGCTTGACTGGCAAATGCAAGGATCTGAGTTCAATCCCCGGTTCCGCAAAAAAAAAAAAAATAATAATAATAAAAATAAAAAAATAAATACACTTATTGCAATTAATGATTTATATTAATCACATATTCTTACTCTGGGTTTTTTTGGAAGAAAAAATGTTATGAAATGATTGCTCATTTGAAGTACTAATCTAGGAAACCACAAAGTCACATTTTTGAAGGCTGAAGTCTCTTAATTAAGCCTGTCTGAATCTGTGGTTATTTAATTACTAGTACTGTCTGCCTCATGTAATGTCACATTTTTCTATCACAGGCTCAAATGAAGTTGAAACATGCTCAGCAGGAATTAAAGAATAAGCAAGTAGAAGTTAAGAAGATGGATAGTGGCTATAGAAAGGATCAAGAAGCTCTAGAAGCTGTGAAAAGACTGAAAGAAAAACTTGAAACAGAAATGAAAAAGTTAAATTATGAAGGTTTGCTTTTATTATATGATAATGTGGGAGGTAGTAATTACTGATAGTTTAACCTAAGGAAATAAGAATACATAAACATTATTTACCCTGTTAATAGATGTTAGTATATGAATTATTTGTAAATATAGCCAGAAAAATAAATATAGAATAACCCTTTGAATTTTGAGAACTCAGTATTGAAAATGCCCTTCAATAAATTTAAGGCTTTTAAATGTCATTTGTATATTTCTATCCAAGTAGGCAATTTATATGTTGTTTCCTGAAATGAAGAGTTTGTTATTTGCAATTGAAAATGATTCCTTGACATCTGAATATGAAGCATGCTTTTTTATTTAGTACTTACCAGAAATTCATATTTCACGTCTAAGAATGCTTTCGAAGTAGGGGGTGACTTAAATTTTCCTTTACATGGTGGAGTTTTTAGACTTAAGTTTCAATTTATTTATGATTCATTCTTCAGAAAATAAGGAAGAAAATCTTTTGGAAAAGCGCAGGCAGTTGTCTCGTGATATCAGTAGATTGAAAGAAAAGTATGAAGCTCTCTTGGCCAGATTTCCCAATCTGCAGTTTGCATACAAGTAAGATATTTAAACTTAGTAGTAATCAATATATATTTTTATTTCGCGAAGTTATTGTAATTTGCTTTTCTTTTATTGATATTTTTTCCTTCAAAAATGTTTCAACTGTTGGTGTTGGGATTTTCATTAAATTTGACAGCTACTGATATCATTACTCTTAAAACCAAATCATTACTGTAATTTAACTTCAACTCACTGTTTTTGAAATTACTCTGTCTTTAGTGTTAAATTTCTAAAGTTTTTTGGTTATGTTTTTTTTTAATGAAATGCAATAATCCTGTGTCTTAAATTGTTTGTTTTTGTTACATTAAAAGCTTACTGCAAAGATTTTTAGCTGATTTAAAAGAAGTAGCTGACTAGTCCACCTGGAACATATTAAAATTTTTGTTTTGGCAAAACTGTGATTCTTCTGTATTCATCCAGTCCAAACATTCTGGATTAGAATACATCCTTTTTTCTCTTCTAAGAATAATTTTTGTCATTGCTTCTATCTCAGAGATCCAGAGAAGAACTGGAATAGAAATTGTGTGAAAGGACTGGTAGCTTCTTTGATTAGTGTGAAAGATACTTCTACAATTACGGCCTTAGAATTGGTAGCTGGGGAACGGCTCTACAATGTTGTTGTAGACACAGAGGTAAATTGATTTTAATGAAAGAAAATTTAAAAGTAATTATTTTGCTTGGAAAATCATGCTGCTAACAAAACTAAATACTTTCTTTGTTTTAAGATTCTTCCAGATGACATATATATGGTAAAACTTCAGTTAATGACTTTTCTTTTTTTT
Source organism: Octodon degus (assembly GCF_000260255.1). Taxonomy (NCBI): domain Eukaryota; kingdom Metazoa; phylum Chordata; class Mammalia; order Rodentia; family Octodontidae; genus Octodon; species Octodon degus. The sequence continues at coordinate 3,580,720 of NW_004524670.1, forward strand.
TCCTTTTTTGATGTGTCCGGCTCAGTCCAACCTGGGGGCGGGGCTGGTACAGCAAGTGGTGCTTCCTTCCCTGTAGTACCTAAACAGGCTTGCCTAAAAGGGCTTGCCTAAACAAGCTTTCGACCGCTGAGCTATCTTGCTGACCTAATTAATGACCTTTTGATAACTACATTCTAAAAGAAGGGCTGGGGAAGTGGCTCAGTGGAATAAGCGCTTGCCTGGCAAGCACAGGGGCCTGAGTTCAATCCCTGGTTCTGAAAAAAAAAAAAAAAAAAAAAAAATATCCAAATGCTTCCTCTTTAGGGGCTGGTGAGATGGCTCAGTGGTCTAAAGCACCTACTTAGAACAAGCTTAGCAAAGCAAAGGGACCGCGGTTCAATCCCCCAGCGCCACATGCCAGCCAGGGCTGCCCCCTGGTGGGCTGAGCTGGCCATACACACACACACACACACACACACACACACACACACACACATTAAAAAAAAAAATTAAAAAAAAAAAGTATTGTGCTTGCTTAAAAGCTCACAGCGCACATTACCAATCTTAGACTTTCTTTCTTTGTGTATGTTTGTATTTATTTAAATTCGTAAAATAATACTGAAAATGTTTTCAATAGTAGTCTTCCCATCACGAAACATTAAATGTATATGCATTGCTTCGCTTTTCACTTTTTGTCCTTCAATGCAATGTTCTAATAGACATAAATGTTACGTAGTCATGAAATTTACTTCTGTAGGATTTTAAAATTGTTTTGTATATTTAAGGTATACAGTATGTTTTCATATATGCACATAGTGAAATGATTACTATGGTCAGCGTACCAACATATCCATCCCCTTTAATTACTAGTTTTTTCCTATTAGTGATAAATTCCTAAAATTTACTGTGTAGTAAATTTTCAATACAGTATTATAATTTGCACATTACACATTTTATCTCTAAAATGATTTTGTGTAACTACAAATTTGTATCCATTGGCCTACAACCTGTTTCAATCCATTCCTCTCCCTCTCTGTCCCTAGTAGCCGTGTTTACTCTCTCTTTATATTTCATTCTTTTTCTTGACATTCTTCATGTGTTTGAGATCATGCAATATTTCTAAGTGTCTAGTTTATGATGTTGCATACTTCTGATCCAGATTTATCCTTGTTGTCAAAATATCCTTAAGACTGAGTAATAAGTTATTGTGTATATATATTTAAGTTTTGGTTGTTCTAAATAGAAAGTATTACGCATTTATTTGATCATGGATTCCTGAACTTGGACTCTTTCCATTTTAATGTTTACTTTTATCATTTTTTTCAAATGCATTTTTAGGTTACAGGTAAAAAGCTACTAGAAAAAGGAGAACTGAAACGTCGTTACACTATAATTCCACTCAATAAAATTTCAGCCAGATGTATTGCTCCAGAAACTTTGAGAGTTGCTCAGAATCTTGTAAGTCTTATTTAACCTGAAACACAAATTTTCAAGCTTTGTTATAATTGTTCAAAGCATTACAATTAAAAAAAAAAAAAAAAAAAACCTAAAATTTGTTCTTTTGCAGTTAGATGGCAAGAGAATAGAAGTATTGGGAGACTAGAGCCACCTTTGCTTTTTCAGACTTTGTATTAGATTGTCTTTAACCTTATATTGTGTCACATGCCTTTTATTTGGTAATGAAAATTATATTTCTGAACAGTGAGAACTGAGATTCTTCCATGTTTCCTTAGGGCAGGAACACTTAAGCTGCCTACAGTGAAAATCATTTTTTAAGGTATTAGTATTCCCAAGTTGCTCTTTTATTAGCATTCTTTTAGATTGCTATTCAGCCTTTGGACAGATAGTATATTGCAGGTGAATTAAAATCACAGGTTTGAGAGGGATACATGGTGTGTTTACTAGCAAGAAAAGAGATGTGAACACAGAAATACATTTAGAAAATTCATGGACAAAGTCCTGGGTGAATTCATGAAGCTAATCATAACTAAATTGAGCAGCAAAACTAGTTTGTTATTTACAAGCATTCCGGTTGTATTAGTTGAAAAGATAGTTCTGTGAAACCTAGAAATAATATTTTAGTTGGGATATTAAGTGGATATCCAGTGTCCTTATTGAAATTGTGAAGCTTTCAACTAAGTGATTTCAAAATACTATTGTATAGGTGTATATTCTATGAAGAGGAAGAGTGAAAGCAGAGTAATTCAAAGACGGTGTTTTCGATTAGTATTCCATTATGTGAAAATCATCTTTGGTCAAGTCTCAGGAGGTTCATTCAACTGCAGATCAAGTTGCAGTGTTGCAAGTAAATTGATATTTTGACTAACAGCAAACATATTTCCTTCTGGATTCTATAGTTAGATCTGTTTAATTTTTATATTGTATTACCTTCATTGCAATTCTTTGGTCTTAAACTCCATAGGGGAAGATAAGTTTTTCTTAAAAAGGTTGTAAAGAGGTAGTTGGATTTTCCAAGAAGATGGGGTACTTTTTCTGTCATTTTTTTTAACTTAATAATCTGTTGTGTTTTCATTTCTGTAATTGGCAAGTAGCTGATATATGTTTAGATTGTATGAAAAAGTATTCAGTGTGAAGGACCAAACTGCTAATGATTGAACAAACCAATATAGTTTTCTTTTTAAACTGGGAATCTTATTGTGCTTTAAAGAACATGTACTTACATATATAGTTTTATTGCAGATTTAGGATGTTGCTGTTTGCTTATTTATGAAAGAAGCTATTATCTATGGTATTTTTGTTAAGTATTTTACCTTGCAATAGATCCTTTTGTGTTTAAAACTAATTTTTTCCTAAAACTGTGGCTTTTATGTATCTTTTTAGTAAACTTTAAAAAATTAATAAATGGTAAATATTATTTAAACCTCTGTTATAACAGTTCTTACTGGTTTTAAAAATAATTGAAAGGAGGGAGTATGACTTTCATTTTTCCTTCAGGTTGGTCCTAATAATGTTCATGTGGCTCTTTCGCTGGTTGACTATAAACCAGAACTTCAGAAAGCAATGGAATTTGTCTTTGGAACAACATTTGTTTGTGACAATATGGATCATGCTAAAAAAGTGGCCTTTGATAAAAGGATAATGACTAGAACTGTAACTTTAGGGGGTGAGGTATTTGATCCTCATGGAACATTGAGCGGAGGTACGTTTTACGTACTTTTGTCTTTACTACACTGGTAAATGGAATGGGCTTCTTTATTAAATAGAGACTATGTGAAGTATTTAGGTTTGAGTAATCCCTAAATAAGTAAATTCAGACTTTGATTCCTAGTCTTTGATTAGAATTAAGACTAAAGCCAGCCTTGGTTGTATGTTTAAGATCAAATACTCATTCCCCAAAGTCTTAATGTAAAGCTAAGGGTTGAATTTAGATTTTGAATACCTACCACATGACAGGTACATAATAATAATGAGAAATTACATGGTAGTGTAGTCTACTGTCTAATCTGCTCATTAATCCTATAGTGTTATTAATTTTAGATCTTTTTTCTATTACTATTTAGGATACTGTAGTCGCTGCTATTGATACTAGTATAGTCTTGTTACTTTTGTCTAATTGTAATTCGGGAGGTGTCTTTGTTTTGTAAAGGTCCATTGTTTAGCTTAACTACCCACTTATTTAGGAAATCTGTTAGTTCACATGTCAGTGCTGCCACTGCTCTTGTCAAAAGTAAAAACTCTTCAAAGTGGAACCTTAATTAATGCCTTGGGAGAGAAATTCCTAATCATATGCCTGAGCATATTTTTTTGTTCCAGTATTCGCCACATTGATTTTCTAAGTCTGTCAGGCAAAAGTATGATAAAAAATAGTGAATAATAGTTTATACCAGGTAATGATCTAAGACTGTGCTGTCCAATACAGTAGCTACTACCCATATACGGCTTTTTTCACATAATAAGTTAATTTTTTTCATAATAGCATTAGTATTTGACCTTGGCCTTTTTCATCAACCTACAGTGTTTTCTTATTAGTGTGCTAAAAGCCAGATGATTATGGTTGTTTGTACAGAAATTAAAATCAGTTTATTCTGCTTGCTTTGCTGCATCAGAGTTTGCACCAGGTCTTGATGAGGTAACAAATAGCCCTTAATGGGCCAGGGGCATAGCTCAGTGGCCTAAGTGACTAGCTGGCAAGTGCAAAGTCCTGACTTCCATCCCTGGTACCAAAAAAGAAAAAGCCCCCAAATCGTAATAGCTTATAGCAGGTTTGCTCCATAATTGCACTACATTTGCTATAGATAAGTTCCTCTGTTCCATGTTGTTTTCAGCTCTTGATTCAGTCTGAAGGAGTAATCCCCACCTTCAAGATGCTTTTCTCATGACATAGAAAATTGTCAATTACATGATACTTCGCAAAACTTACATGTACGGAGGAAAATTTCCCATTTTGCTGGCCAGAGATAATCAGATGGCCAGACTTAGTGTCTGTGGGGTGGAAAATGGGATTGGAAAAATGTCCTAGTAGATAGGCCAGTGGTTACATGTATCCAGAACCATTTCTTATCAGTTATGTACCTTTTAAGTTCAGGTTCATGAATCCACCTAGAATTTTTCATTGAATTATTTCTAGTATACTTTGCTAAGAAAAATTTTATTGCTTAATAAACCTGTGGCAGTTTAATTTGTAAGGCTTATTTCTTGTCTCTGTCAGGTGCTCGATCTCAGGCTGCTTCTATTTTAACCAAGTTTCAAGAACTCAAAGATGTTCACGATGAGCTGAGGAACAAGGAGAAAGAGCTCCAAGCTCTAGAGGAGGAATTGGCACACCTTAAAAATACTGCTGAAAAGTAAGACTTTGGATTAAGCTCTTTATACATATTGCAGGATTTACATGGTAGAATATAATAGAAATTTATTTTAAAAAGTACAACTCCCAATATTTTCATGTCTATGGTTTTATTTAAAATATTTGAACAAAATAACTAAAAGTTTATAATTTAGCTATTATTTCTTTTTTTCTGGAAAAGCAATGTGTTCATTGTGAGAAATGAACAAAATCTAATTCACTAAAAGGGGATGAGAGTTTCAAATATCCTTTTCTTGCTACTGATACGTACATTTAGCATCTTGCTGGGGTGGGATTGGGGAATCCTTACATTCTCAGGACTCTGACAGCAGAGGATATATGAGTTCACCAATCAGTTGTCTACACTAAGAAAATTAGCATTTTTGTAAACGTCTACATTCTACCTTTTTAAAAATGGAGTTAAAATTTTAGTCACTCTCAGGCAGTTTCAAGGAAGAATACTCAGGTTAGTATTTATATTTTATGGGTTGTATCCTTTTTCCCCCCAAACCTCATGAATTTCTACTGACATACTTGTCACTGCTCTGTGAATTTATATTAACTTGAAATTTCTGCAACTGAAATAGCTAAGTATCTTCCACAGGAAGGACTGAAGCAGCCACTTGGATGGTGGCATTACAGGGTTTACATAAAATGTAAGTGACGTGATGAAAAAGCCATGTCTTAAACAAGAAACAGAAAACGTTAATATTTGAAAATTGAGATTAACAATCTGATACAAGGATGTCCTCTTACCACCACTCCTATTCATTATAGTTCTGGAATCATTAGCTGGATCAATTAGACAAGGGAGAGAAAAAAAAAAAAAACAATAAGAATAGGTAAAGAAGTTAAACTATCTTTATTTGCAGATGACATGAAACTTTACTTGGAAGACCCAAAAAACTCCAAGAAGCTACTAGAATTAATACGCAAATTCAGTAGCATAGCAGTATACAAAATCAAAAGTCAATAGCATTCCTCTACATAGATAACACACTGAGAGGGAAATTAGAGGAACAATACCTTTTACGATAGCACCACAGAAAATGAAATACATAGCAATTAATCTAACTAAAGAAGTCAAAGATCTTGTCAAGGAAAATTACAGTACTCTGAAAAAAGAGATCGTAGAGGATTTCAGAAAATAGAAAGATATTCCCTGTTCCCGGATAGGCAGAAACAACATTGTAAAGATGGCCATAGTCCCAAAATTGCTGTACAGATTTAATGCAATCCCTGTCAAACTACCACCAACATACCTCACAGACCTAGAGAAATTGTTCCTAAAATTTATTTGGAACCAGAAAAGACCTAGAATACGAAAGGCGATCCTGGGCAACACAGACAAGGCAGGAGGCATTGCAATTCCTGACTTGAAATTATACTACAGGGGGCCTGCCCATTAGCTCAGTTGTTTAGTGACTGCTTACACAGAGCAGTCAGGCTCAGGTTGCTATGGTTCAATTCCCAGATTCGCAAGCCTTACTAAACCTTCCCTGAAGGCATCCTGCGCCAGCCAAAAAAAATTCCTTCTGAAATTATACTACAAAGCTACTGTGATAAAATCAGCATGGTTGGCAACAAAATAGACCTGAGGATCAGTGGAATAGATTAGAAGATTCAGAAGCCATTACAAACATACTCAGCCACCTTATCTTTGACAGAGGGGCCCAACATGCTTACTGGAAGAAAGATAGCCTCTTTAACGAATGGTGCTAGAAAAACTGGCTCTCTACATGCCGAAAACTAAAACTTGACCCAGGTCTATCACCACGCAGTAAGGTAAAGTCAAAATGGATTAAAGATCTAAACATTAAAACAGAAACAGTAAATCTCCTGGAAGAGAAAGTAGGAACTCTTGAAGATATAGGGGTAGGCAAAGAGTTCATGAACAAAAATCAAATCGCAAGGGTAATACTTGAAAGAACAACTGGAACCTCCTCTTACTGAGAAGTTTTTGCACATCAGAACAAGTTACCAACAAAGGGAAAAGACAACCCACAAATTTGGAAAAGATCCTAACTAATAAGCTCTCAGACAAAGGACTGCTCTCTAGAATTTATAAAGAACTGAAAAACATTAAGGTCCCCAAATTTAAAGACCCAGTCCAGAAATGGGCATCTGAGATAAACACACACTTCTCAGAGTATGCAATTAAAGAAGCGAATAAATACATGAAAAAATGATCCATATCTCTAGCTGTCGTGAAATGCAAATTAAAGCAACACTGAGATACCATCTCACCCAAGAAAGAATGGCTCTCATAAAGAAATCAACAACAAATGTTGGAGAGGCTGTGAGGAAGTAAGAACCTTTCTCTGCTGCTGGTGGGAATGTAGACGGGCACAACCATTATGGAAATCTGGAAACTCCTTAAAAACCTAGGACTAGAAATTCCATTCAAACCAGCTATCCCCCCTACTGGGAATTTTCCCAGAGAAACTGAAAATGTCGTATCATAGTAATATATGTGTACCTATGTTTATAGCAGCACAATTCATGATAGCTAAATTGTGGATACAACCAAGATGCCCATCACCTGAGGAATGGACGAAAAAGATGTGGTATTTTTATACAACGGAGTATTACTCAGCTATAAAGAATGATAAACTTGAAGCCTTCAATTTGTGTGGATGCCACTTGAAGATATAAGTGAAATAAGTCAGACCCACACGTGTAAATACTGTATAGTCTCCCTAATATAAGCACTCAGGAGAAATAAAAATAGAAAGGTATAACGCAATTAAAAGGAAAACAAAAACTTGAGTATTAAACAATGAAGAGAGGGCAAAGGGAAAAGCTGGGAAACATGACATGGGCAAAGCCATACATTTATATGCACAAAATGCTTAAGGCAATGATCCTGAGAATCTTCACCAGGTTTTTGAAACCAGCAGTTAATTGGTAGGATTCTCACCCTGACTAACTATACAGCTGGTAACTGTGAACTAATCAATTGCACTGAAGATAACAATACATAATTCTAGGGTCATGCTTGGAATGCCTGTCATTCTGGTCTTCTAAATACGTGCTGCTTCTCATGTCATATTAATTATTGCTATGCTGTCTCTCAAGTAAATGTTTAAAAAAAAGGTAATAAATGAAACGAGACAAGAACAAAAAATATCATTGCCCTGTCCTCCTAAAATGCTGTTTATGGTTAGATTTTTAAATTTTTGTGTAAAAATGGAATTGTTTATTCCTATTTTTAAAATTTTTTTATTGTTATTTTCCTTTTTTTCTTCACATTCTGTAGGGATTTAAAGTTTAATTTATCAATGCTTGATGGAAAATACCGGTTCCGTGTTATGTCTAAGATGTTTGATATTCAGACAGATACTGATGCTAAGGTCAACTGCCTGTGTTATAGGTTAATAATATCACTAAGCTTGTCTTCTGGAGGGTTAACAACTTAAGTTTGCAGACCAAAAATTAGAGAAAAAGGAGAGTTGCAAGGACAGCCAACATTTTGGCCCAAGCCTTTCAAGGTCAATGAGGATTCAGGACATAGGAGAACCTGTACTGTAACATTTTGTAAACTCAGTTGTACCCCAAATTTTCTGATCAAGTAGATTATGGGGTCACAGAGGCAAGTGATAGATGATGTAGAGTGTGTCTAAGGAGAGTCACATGGAGAGAAAACATTTCACAGAGAGCAATCTGGTCAAACAATGGCTATGACTCATCCACATGGCTGATACTAACAAAGGATCTACAAATTGCGGTACAGAATTTCAGGATAAATCCTGAAGGGATTTGGCTGACCTTGTCAGATACAAAAGTTACTTTTCTTGTTACATAGGTCTAGCTTTATCTTAGTCTTAACCATCCAACAGAAAAGTATAAAATCAAGGTATATAATGTAAAGCCATATTAATATGCCGAGCTATAAATGACTTAAGTCAACAACTTCTGATGATGCCAGTCCTATGGATAACCCACTACTAAGTCAACAACTTCTGATGATGCCAGTCCTATGGATAACCCACTACTATTATGGACTAGTGGACTATATTGGATTATTTTGCTGAATTCACACACCTACAATATTGAAATGGCAATGGAATACCCATCTCTGACAAAACTAAACGAAAAAAAGGGATACAAATGAAGGACCATTTTGTATCTGTATATACAAAACAGGATAGATATATAGCTACTTTCTCTTAATTCAGTGAGAAGAAAGATTTGTACTAATAGTGTTTGGACAGGATATCCTGTCTGCATCTTGTACTGTGAATAACCATTATGAAGACGACAACATACAGTGTATCAATTATTGAAACTGTGCTACTAATTGCTTTTGAAACTGTCTTATTGCTATTTGTTTCTCAATAAAACTAATAAAAAATAGAAAAAAACCAGCTAAGCCTTTCACACTGAGCTATACCTCAAGCCTGTTTAAAATTATTTTTATCCTGAGATAAGATCTCACTAAGGAGTACAGGGAATGGAACTGCAAGGTTTGAACAAGATCCACCACAGTAACTCAAGTAAAGAATTAAAAAGATTTAGGCTAAAGTGACATCAGAAGGAGCAGTTAATGCTTAAAATTTTACTTTTGTCCAATTTTGCATGCTTATATCTGGTAATCTGAACAACTAATTTGAAGACAATGTAAAATGTAACAGGGATTGTTAAATACCTATCATCTTATTTTTTTGAAATTGGTATCATTTCTCACGTTTTATCTATTTTTAATTCTCTTTAATAAAAAGAAAAATACAGTACAAAAGAAAAGAAAATGGAGATTAAATAACCAAACTTTTGCAATTTTATCTAATTGTTACAATCTTAATTTTTGTAGTTAGTAGCATTGGAGTTTTTCTTTTACTTAAGAATTGGCAGGAGAGATTATTTTTAAGGAAACATACCTACTACAAGTTAATTTTAGTACAATGCGAAAGATTTATATGATCTGAAGAGAAACCGGAGTATGAAAAAGTTAATTTTAGTGTTTTCTGAAATTAAGAATTTTTTACAAATAGCTATTATGTTCTTCTCATTTAGAGGTGTTTATCTTCAGTGACCCTATCAGACTTGCTAAAATAAGACTTAAATTTACTTGATGCCTCAGAAGCTTGAGAATCATCAATTTTCTTCGTTCTCTAATTTTGTGGTACTAGAGATTGAAACCAAAGTCCTGGCATTGAATTATATCGCTGACCCTTTTTTAGGGTTTTATTTTGAGACCAGATTTATAAGTTGCCCTGGCTGGTCTATAATTTACAGTTCTCTTGCCTTAATCTCCCAGGTTGTTGGAATTACAAGTGTGTGCCACCTTTCCCAACTTGTCAAGTTTGCTTGATGACCAGCAGGATATTGTATTGTTAAACTGTATGTTAGTTTATTTCAGACGAGAACCCAAACTCTAAGTGTATGTCTCAAACCTGAGGAAATGTACAGGTTTTCATCAGAATTTAATGGTGCATGATACATGTTATAAACTTTTGTTTTTCTAAGGTATCGCCAACTAAAACAGCAGTGGGAAATGAAAGGAGAGGAAGCAGATTTATTACAAACAAAGCTCCAGCAAAGCTCATATCATAAGCAACAAGAAGAATTAGATGCTCTTAAAAAAACTATTGGTAGGATTAAAACACTGTTCGCTTAATCTCTGTCTCTATTGGCATCCTTTTCTTATATTTAGGAGACCCTTATATTTATAATACACATAGGAGTATTTGTGGGATAAATCAAAGTGTGGGACTTCTGGTCTTAGAATATGGTCATCTTCTTCTACTGTATATTGCCAATGTTGTGTCCATTTTTAACAACATTCATTTCTACCCATAGCATGTGAAAGTTTTATTTCTTTAAATCCTTTCCTTTTTTTTTTTTTTTTTTAATAAATTATTTATTTATTTTGTGTGTGTGTGGCCAGCTCAGCCCACCAGGGGGCGGGGCTGGCTGGCATGTGGTGCTGGGGATTAGAACCGCGGTCGCTGTGCTTTTGCTTAGCTTAGCTTGTTCTAAGTAGGTGCTTTAGACCACTGAGCCATCTCACCAGCCCTTTAAATCCTTTCCTTTCTAGACATTCCAAGTTTTCCCGCCTGATAGTTGTCAAGAGATAACACATTACTATTTTCATTGCATTTAGGTGAATTTCCCTAATTGGTGGTGAAATTTAGGGTCTACTTTTGTGTGTTTATCATTAATGTTATTTGGGTTTCTGCCTCCATGAATTTCATATTTATTTCTTTTGTCCATTTTTCCTGTCGATTTACTTAAATTTTTTCCTGTACTTACAGTTTTATTATGGTTTATGTGCACTGCAACTGTGTTTTTGCTTGATGTACTTTTAACTGTGTGTTAAAAGAATTTATGTACCCAAATGTTTTTAATGTTGAGTATAATTGTTTTAATGATATCTCTGAATTTAAGAACTTTGTTGTACTTTTTCATCAGAATTTAATTTATATATCTGTATTTATGTTTCTAATAACAGGACAATTTCCATACTAGTATTTTTATCCTACAATTCAAAGTAGTGTAAACATTTTCTGGTTGTGGCTTTCTGTACCTAAGTCCCAGCATTAGCAGTATATGTCAATTGTGACATTATGTGTCTAGTCTGCCTTGCTTTTTTTCTTTCTGTTAATTTTTTTTTCTCTCTGTTTCTTCCTTGGCATATTTTCCACAGTATTTTTTTTTACTCTAATGAGAGGTTACTCAAATGTGGATGAATGAATCAGAAACCACTGTGAACTTTCTGATAACTAAAAATTACAGAAAAATGTCGTAACTACACTGTTAGTTTTAGTTTTAGGACCCACGGAGACGTATTGACAGTATGAATAGTGAGGCTAAGGGTGCAATTTGTGGTAGGGTGGCTCAGTCTACAGTACTGGGGTAAAGTACACAAGCACACATGTACATGAGCTGTGAACTTTTTTAATCAGTTACTCAAAACCTTTTTAGAAGTTAGAGGTAAGGTTTCTTAACTTAGCTTCATACCATTAGAAATAGTTTCAGATAGTTTGATAGGATTTCTGTTTCAATATACCACTTTTAGAATATGGTTGAAGTAGTTAATTTTGTTGAAATTCTTAGTTTCCAGGTTATTTTTTCTGTTAATTAAATTGAATTTTAAAGACTTTATATGTTAATTTAGATACATTTAACTACTTTATAATGCAGCGGAAAGTGAAGAGACCTTAAAAAACACCAAAGAAATCCAAAAAAAAGCAGAAGAAAAATATGAAGTATTAGAGAATAAAATGAAAAATGCAGAAGCTGAGAGAGAAAAAGAACTAAAGGATGCTCAGAAAAAACTGGATTGTGCCAAGACAAAGGCAGATGCATCTAGCAAAAAAATGAAAGAAAGACAACAGGTAATAATCTTCCTTGAAATGGAACAAATCTTTTAAAGTCAACATAGTGTATAAAGTTACAGAATAGTATGGATTGGCCTTATTATTCATCAGTATTGATTCCAAAATCTAAAAGTGAGTTGTATTCTTGAAATAAGCTACACATCTTACCTCTGAAAAGCCTGTAATTGAATATAACATGTAAGTATAGTATTAGTATTCACATGCTAATTTTAGGGAAAAAGCAAAGTTGCCTTTTGTTAAATGTTTCCATCCACATGGATTATAGAATGTAGTGGAACTATGTCATATTAAAGATTGGACAAGTTGTCATTACTCATTTGTGGTCACCTATGTGAATGTGTGCTGTTGAAACCGTGGAGACAAAGAATGTTATATTTATCAGGTGTCATTCCATTTTTAGATAGCTGGTGACTCATATTTTTTGAATAGTGCCAAAGCTGTTTTTGTCTGCAAAAGATAAACTCTTCTGTAGTTCCTCCAAGTCCATAAATTTATTCAGTTTTAATAAAGATTTTAAAATCTCACATTAAGATTCTGTCATTAGTTACTTGGTGAAGTATTTTCTAATGAACTAAAATGCTATACTGGAAAAGAAGAAAATAAAGGATTTTTTTTGCATATTATTTAATTTTACTCAATTGCATTAATTCATCTCTGTAAAATTTTATTTTCCCTGAAGGAGTAAAAGAATAAAGGAAATAATTTATGTAGTTATTTATAACCTTGATTATAAATTACACGTCATTTGTCTATATTTTCTTTTTTTTTTTTTTTTTAAGTATAGGAAAGTACATTCCATTTCCTCCTGCTTGGGAAGCAGCTTGAGTTATATTCTGTGTAGGGTAACTAAGCTATAGGTCTTCTGTAAACTTGTTTTTTGTTGTTTTCAGCACTGTCCATATTTGTTAGTTGTTAAGGACCTATATGAATGCCTACATATTTTATTTCTGTAGGAAGTTGAAGCTATCACTCTGGAGCTTGATGAGCTCCAGAGAGAGCATGCGTCCTGTAAACAACAGCTTGAAGCTGTAAATGAAGCTATCAAATCCTATGAAGGTCAGATTGAAGTAATGGCAGCTGAGGTAGCTAAAAATAAGGTAAGATTTATTTAGTAAATTGGAGAAATTAACCATTGTCACTTATCTATGAGATAATGAATTAAGATATTTGACTGCAGTGCTCTTGATGTTTTCAGTCTTGTCGCTTTATCATGAAAACAATAATGATTACTGATTCAGAAAGTGTTCCGATATAGCATCAGTGATTGAGTTGATGTACTCTGAATACAAAAACCACACAGGCAGAGAAGTTAAGTAATGTTTTGGTGAGGGGTGACAAGGATTCAAGCCAGGGCATTTGTACATACCGAGCTACGTCCTCAGTCATTTTTAAAATTTATTCATTTGAAACAGTCTTGCTAAGTCACTTGGTGGCTAGGGCTGAGCTTAAATTTGGCAGTCTTCCTTTTTTTTTTTTAAGTGACAAAGGAAAATACAGGGTCTCACTATGTAGCCTGGATTCATTGTGATCCTCCTCTATTCAGCCTCTCCAGTGCTGGGATTACAAGCATGTACCACCATGCCTGGTCTCTGTCTTGGGCTTAGCCCACCCTGAGGACAGGGATAGCATGCCATGTGGTGCTGGGGATCGAACCCGGGTCCCTACACTTGCCTTAGCAGGCACTTAGTCTGCTGAGCTATCTTACCAGCCCTTGGCAGTCTTCCTGTCAGCTTCCTGCTGGCATTGCAGGCATGTGCTGCCATGCTGGCTATAAAACATGATTATAATAGAGGTTTGGGATGATTGAGATTGTTCACTGAGAGATTAAGAGAATGTTAAAAATACAGGAACAACATAAAGACAGTGTAGCGATTACTCTTAGGGCTGAGGTAGTATAGCCCTGAAAAGAACAAATGGATTGGAGATGACGTTTTCCATGCAGGGCAGGAGAAGCCATCTACAGTAAAATAATTCATGGGTGTGGCATCTGCTGAAAAATAGATTTCAAAGAACACTGACTACCAGGTGTAGTATCCTGCACGCAGATGCCAGGTAAAGCCATGCAAGCTCCTGGCAAGCCTGTCTTTGAGAAAAGCGGAGTGGAACCAGTAAATAAAGCCCCTTTCTCCCACAGGCCTTACAGTAGCATTTACTCATGAGACTTAATATTGTTGCATTTGGCAAGCAGAAGTGTTCCATTTTCAGAAACAGGGCAACAAAGGGTAGTTTTGGGGCTGAGAGGATTTCAGATGTTACAAAGACACTGTTGTTACCTGCAATTTAATGTTAGGGAACTGTATTTCTTGAATATTGGATGCTGTCTTACTTCTTCCTTTGTTTTTGATGTTGAATTTTATGTTGCTTAATGTTATTTCATATTTAGCCTTTATACTATTTTTTTAATTCTGTCATTTAGTTAAACATGCTTGTAAGTTGTATTAAATTCTATGTTAACCAAATGCACGTAGCATTTAACAGTTTAAACCATTTAGAAACATAGTAGTCAAGAGTATTTTGCCTTTTGTTATCTGCTTCTGTATTTTGTTGTACTTCTCTCTTATTTTATAAATGCTATGTGATGGGAATGTACATGTTTCCCTTTTGATTTTATTGTTAGGTTCTTTTTTTGGTTTGGATTTTTTAACACATGTATTGCATCAGTAAAGGAATAATAGCATTATAACTACCCCTTTTCTATTAGAAATCAATCTATCTCAGCTTTGTGTTTTATGTTGAGTAAACATTCTACAGTTGCTATCAGTTTTATCAGCTTTTTTTTTTTTTTTTTTTTTAGTATTGCTTGGGATTGAGCTCTGGTTCAATGTGTGCTAGGAAAGTAGTTCACATCCCCAGCCTTCAAGTATATTTTTATTTTAAAAAATTGGTTTTTTTTCTGAATTGTTTTCAAAGTCACATATTTTTCATCCACTGGTCTGTTATACCTCTGCTATCTTTTATCTGCATTGTGTCATTAATTTGTTAAAAATTAGAAAAATGAGTTTCCAAAGAGAAATGTAGAAATACAGCAATGTCGTCTTTTCATAAACTCAAATTCTGCACATATTTCTATAAAGAATTTACCTGTTTTTATTAACAGGAAACAATAAAATAGATCACTTAGAAGTGTTTAAAGATTGATTACTGAGGATCTGTGTTATGAATTACTTCCTTTTGCCGGCAGGTGGAAATAAGTGAGTCACATCTACTGTGCAGTCTCTAACTTACAAGAGAATCTTTGTGTCTTTTTCACAAAGATTACCATAGTTTTACCATAGTTTTAATCTTTTTTTGTTCTTTAGAAGTTTTTAAAAAGTTAAAATACCCATTATTTGTTAAGATGAATACCTTAACTTACCTTCCCCAAAAAGATCACACATGATACAATGAAGTCCATTAGACATTAAGAGGAGTCTAAATTACTCTTGGTATACTCAGCAATTTGAATCTAATGTGGAGCATTTGTTGTTCAAAATTACCTTGCTCACAGATAAAAAGGCCTAAAAAAAACCCCTCAGTTTTTGCTGTTGCTTGTAATTACTGTGATCTGCTCTCCTTTAGGTTTTTGTCAGGCTATCATATTTATTTGTTTTTGGTTCTTTATTGTTTTTGCCAACTTAAATATAAACTAAACTGTGATATTTGTTTCATTTTTTTAGACATTTGTGTGAGTTTATGATCATGATCTCTATCCAAAGGACATTTAAGGTCTAGGATGAAGCCCAAGGGCTTTGGGGGATGGTCACAGAAGATGAAATCCCAACTGTTAGTAGCATTTTGGAGAGTAAGTAGATTCCACCTTAGGAATCAGGTGCAGTGACAGTAAGACCAGGATGCTTCTCATTTGTCCCACACATCTGTTCCCAAATGGTCTGCTGCTTTTCAAATTCATTTTGGCAATGTGTTAGAAACAAATGGTGTGACTCCTCTTGCTATCGGTAAGATCCATTTGATCCAGAAGGAAAAAGAAAAAAAAAAAAAAAAAAAAA
>NW_004524670.1:3596928-3612091 GCF_000260255.1 Octodon degus
TTTTTTTTTTGCTTCTTTTTTTCATTTATGTATTTGGTACAGGGTCTCACTGTACAGCTCAGACTCATAGTGATCCTCCTGATTTCAGCCTCCCCAGCACTGGGATTATAGGTGTATGCCACTATGCCCAGACTCAGTGGCCAGCTCAGTGCTCCCCAGGGGCGGGGCCAGCGTGACATGCAGGCATATTATCTTGTTAACTACCTAAAATTTTTTCTGAGAGATCTCCCAGGTCAGCTGCTAATAATCCCTACTCTCACCCAATTGTTTCATTTACACTACATCTAATAATAATGTTGTTTTCAGCGTGAATGCTGCATCTTAGGCAATGTGCCCCCCAGTGACAAATGAAGTTTTCTTTTGTTATATATGCATTTATGTTAATGTGTGACCAGTTAGATGACCAGCTGCTTATAATTACATTGACGTCTTACCTAGATGTCTGTCATTTTCAGAAAATAAAAATTTTCACATATCTTTACTATGTATTCTCCATTTGTTTGTTTGTTTTAGGAGTCAGTCAATAAAGCTCAAGAGCAGGTAACCAAGCAAAAAGAAATGATAACAGCCCAGGACAGTGTAATTAAAGCCAAATATGCAGAAGTGGTGAAACATAAAGAGGAAAACAATGATTCTCAACTTAAAATTAAGGAGTTAGACCACATCATCAGCAAACACAAACGGGAAGCTGAAGATGCTGCTTTGAAGGCACGTTTGTATTCATTTTTACCCTTAATCAAATTTCCACTTTGAGGCTGTTGGAAAATCCTAGAAAACTGATCAATGAAAAAATTCAGTATAAATGACAACTACAACGTAATTTAATTTTGAAGTCATAACTATGTTCTTTACCTTATTTGAAATTTAGTCAACATTCAAAAACGGATGTTAGGTTGCCTTACATGGGTTGGTATTATTACTTTTTGCAATTATTGAAAATCTGATGTTTTGCTCAACAGTTATCATTTTGAAGTTCTTGTTATTTATAAAATTCCTTTCCTATATCAGTATTTTTTATAAGCACTTTAAATACAACACATACTTCTGTAAAAATTTACTGCTTGATTGAAAGCCTGCATCACTGTTGTTCTTAATAATTCATCCACTGTAGGATCTTTTTTAGCATCTTGAAATTTAAAGGCTTTAACTTCCAGACATCTTCAAGAATATACCAGGCTCTGCATCCTTAAAAGAATGTCTGGTTAGGTTCATTATTTTGTCTGAAAACATTTTTTATGTCCCACTTTTATTATCAAATTTCCCAATATTCTAGAAACTATTTCTAGTGCAATCTGACATATTACCAATAATGTTGTGAATAGTTTTTTGGTTATTGAATATACTAGTATTGATTTCTTGACAATTTTAGTTGCCCTTAGGGGAATAAAAGGAGAGGTGGATAGAGCTGCTAAAAACTCAGGTATTGTTTGAAAAATGTTTTTGCATAGCTGCCAGTATCAGATAGTATTCTCAGTATCTGGTACTACACCAGGCAATGAAGATGTAAGGATGAAAAAAATGTATACAGACTGCTTTTGTAGAGTTTATAGGCAAGTCAACTAGGAAGATAAACTATAAATGATTATTTTACTTAGGGACCTAGCTGATCTAACCCATGGAATTAGTAAGAGGAGACTGGCTGACAAAGCCTGGATTCTACCAGTTAGAATAAATCTTAATTCTTATCAGCACTATGATTTGAAATTTTTGATCACTTGTATTATTTAAAGATACAATACTGTGCCTCGTGGAAAGATGAGGGGAATGAAGATAGAGTTAACATTCAGGGAAGTCTTTATCTTCACTTATACTTTTGAGGTCCTTACTGGTCACGATTCGGCTTCCATTTTCCCAAATCAGTGACTTCAGTATTGCCAAAGACTTTTAGTCTCTTTGAAGTTTTTGAAAATTTAGATTGAATTTGGTGAAACAGTAGACTGAATTTGATAAAACCTGAAGGAGCCTCATCTAATTTATGTTTCATTTTAATGGAACTATTTTGCATATACAGGTTAACTGTTCCTAATCTGAAATTCCCTAATCCTAAATGCTTACAGTCCAAAGCCTTTGAGTGCTGACATGACACAGTTGGAAAATTCCATTCTTGATTTCATTTATCAGATCAAGGTCAGATTGAAGATATAAAGATAATGGATAAAATTAGATAAGGTTATTTATATGAGCTATGATTTAAAATATATTTAAATAAAATCGTTACAGTGAAAGATACATTGTCATTAATCCCCTTTACTTATCCCATTGTTCTTGCCAGTTTCTGAAGCAGTTCTGAAAGTTCTCTTTTTTATCTTTGGTTGTCCTATCTGTCATGATGCCTGAACATCCTGAATCAATTAAAAATGTTTACCTTTTATGGTCATTTTGATTTTGGTTAGGAACCAGAGTTTCATGGTGCCAGACCTGGTCACTACTGTAGTGTTTTTACAGGGCTGCCTTGTTGACTGGCACTTTGCAGCAACTTTCCTTGTATTTTTTTATCATCCTTCATAAAGATATTGACAAACAAGGACTCCAGAACTACTTCAGAAAATAGAGAATACTGGAATGTGTTCAAGACGAGAATTATGTTTGTCACCCTTTGTGTCTGTGGAAGGCAATTGGATTTTATGTTTAGACTTGGCTCTTTTCCCTGAGATACTTTTTCCTCAATATATATGTGTAAATATTTCAAAATTTGAAAAACTACAAAGCACTTCTTCTCATAGGCATTTTTGGTAAGGGTATTTATCTGCTTGTAATGGCTTAGCTCCTCTTTGAATACATAAATAATAGAAAGGATCTTTTTCTTAGTCTCTTGTTCCTTGAGCTTGTCCTTAAAGCAAAAGTACTTGTTATTGTTTCTGGTATTTTTTCCCCCAGATATGTGACTTAACAAATATTTAAGAAACTGGTTTGGATTTAGAAATTTCGTTAACACACATTCTTTTGTTTTTGTATGTAACTAGGTAACCAAAATGTTAAAAGATTATGACTGGATTAATGCAGAGAAGCATCTCTTTGGCCAGCCCAATAGTGCCTATGATTTCAAAACTAACAACCCCAAAGAAGCTGGCCAGCGACTTCAGAAGTTGCAAGAGATGAAGGAGAAACTGGGAAGGAATGTCAACATGCGAGCTATGAGTGTGCTGACAGAAGCTGAAGAGCGGGTAAGTCCATTTCCAATACAGATCATGAGAACATGGTCTTACTAAGTTGCCTAAACTGGATTCAAACTGCTGTTTCCATGTGCCTGTAAAGCAAGGCCACCAGCCCCTAGGTTATGGAGCACTCAGTCTGTGGCTGCTGGGCCCAAGCCAGGAAGGATACAACTTCACCTGTATTTATAACCACCCCTATTGCCCGCACTTCTGCCTGAGCTCCAGCTGCCGTCAGACTGAACAATGACTTGATTTTGAGGGCAGTGTGAACCCTGCTGTGAACTGTGTGCACAAGGGATCAGTACAACTTGCTTCTTTGAACCATCCCAAAAGCACCACCCCCATCTATGGAAAAACTGGTCCCTAATGCCAAAAAGGTTGGGGACTACTATTCTGGAGTAAATTGAAACCATTGTGTGAGTCATGAGCACTGTTCCATTTTTGTGGCAGCAACTTCTTGGTCCTAGTGTTCTCAATTACTCTATAATGTCATCTCTCCTCTGATGACAGAGCTCTTCAGTCTAAGACAAGGTTTTCAGTGTCATCCACTGAAGACCTTAGGAAGATTTGCCCTAGAAAACACCATCAAGGGCAGCAGTCTCAACTCTGGGGTTCCATGGCTAAAGGCAATCAGTGATTTTATATTAATGCTTCTCCTACTTTTTTTGGTACCGGGAATCAAGACCTTGCTCTCTCCCTGGCCCTGCTTCTCATGCTTTAATTCTACAAAATTTTGTTTGAATTTACATATTAGAATTAATGAGAGCTCCACAAAACTGTTAATACTCTTGAGCCCAGTTGCAGCCCAGTTGCATTTAACAAGTTTTGTTATAGTAGAATTTTTAAAAACCTGCTGGCATTAATATGTACAACCATAATGTTAAATAAAATAAATCAGACACACAAGCTTAAATATTGCATGGTTTCTCTTATATGAGAAACCTAGGCTACAAATAAATTAAAAAGGAAATAAAAAATAATGAGAAACTGATACCGATCTTTTGCAGAAGGAAAGGGGAAGAAGATATGGGAGTGGGGAGAAGGGATTAAAAACATAGTTAAGATAACATATACATGTACCAGCTCCCCACCAAGAATGTAATCTTTATGTACCACAAATATATACTAATAAAAAATTGAAAGCTATTTGCAAAAGAGAATCTATATTTTGTTGGATACTGAACAACCTGATAGTTCAAGTGTTGTGGTTGCTGTAAAATGTTCCTTTTGGTTTTCTTTCTGCCTTTAAATTTTGTGGTGTATGGGATATTTTGGGCAGGAAATCTTTGATCTGAATTTAAGCTGTATAACATTGTGAAACTTGTTTACTTTTATTAGGTAATGATAACAAGGTCTTTTTTTTTAAACTCATTGACTTTACCAGAAAAGGCTATAGTGTTTATCAGATACCCTTTGTGTGTGTGTGTGTGTGTGTGTGTGTGTGTGTGTCTGTGTGTCTGTGTGTTGTGCCTGTTCACATAAGAAATTACATGTATTTATGTAAAAAAATAAGTTAAAAATATGAGAAGGATGGTGTACGTTTGTCATAAATTAGAGATCCCACAGGGCAGATAGCAGGACTAACTAGAGTTACTTGAGACTGTTAAGCAGCCTTGAAATGTGTGAGACTGTGAAGAGAAATAAATTTAGAAGAATTTTTAAAAATTCCACCTCTACTAATTTCTGTTAGTTCATTGAAAGGAACAGTGCTTATATTGTTTGATCAATTTATGTCCTTATACCTAGAAATCTAAGCAACTACTTTACAGGTAACAATGTGCAGTATAACCATTGTTAGCTTCCTATATCTTGTTTTGAAATTCTATATCATTTTTAATATTTTAATGCCTTTAAAATTAAAAAATGTAAAAAAATTCCATCTTTAGCTTGATTATGGTTAAGCGTGTCCTGCTGTCGTTCCCCACAAAGAAAGCCATTCTGAGGAGATGCTGCCTTACCTGCAACTCATTTCACCAGTTAGACAGATACAGGGGAAGAGTATTCAGAGAAGAGAGAACAATGCCAGGGATATGAAACTGAATTCAAGGAGCTCAGAAAGGTCGTACACCCACGAAAGATTCTGATGTCATAAAAAAGAGATAAATAAGGGCTAACTTAGGACATGCATGTCATTCGTAATGAAAAGTTGACATTTTCTTCATGGCACTGATGAAACTGAGCTTAAGAAGAGAGCCTTTGGGGTTCCTTTCCCTTCAACTTACATATGACATATTTTCCTTTTTTACCTTGACTACTGTGAAGATAAGGGATGTTAGGTTAGTCAAACTATTAAGTTCTTTCCAATAGACTCCAGCTCCAGTTTAGTCATATACTAGTAGTCAAGTACTTTGAAATTCAAAGAATTTAGGTACTTGATGAAGTTTTACATCAAAATTTTGTCCTGGTTGTTGTCCTTTGTCCTAGTACTCAATAAACAAGCCACAATTTGTTGGTGTCAGTGGCCTTGTGACAGGTCACCCTTTCACAGCCAAAATAATTTGTTTAGTACTTGTCATGCCTCCTGGAACCAAGTGATGAGTAACAAAGTACTACTGTAGTTTAATTTTATTCTGTACATGTATTCCTCCTCATTTGCTTTGCATTGTAACTCTTGGTGCACTGTATTCTTTTGTTCAATAACAACACCTCTTTCAGATTGAAATCCAGGACATAGAGGAAATTTTATGTTTAATACATTTGTGTATCTTGCAGTATAATGACTTGATGAAGAAGAAGAGAATTGTAGAAAATGATAAATCTAAAATCCTTGCAACTATAGAAGACCTTGACCAGAAGAAAAACCAAGCCCTAAATATTGCCTGGCAAAAGGTATTTCAACTCCAAAATATTACCCTTTAATTATGTAGGAGGTAAAGGTGAATGTTTTTATCAGTGAACTTATACCCGAAATCTGATATGGTTACTATGTGCTTAAATGAGGCATATACTCACATCTTGCTTATTAAAACCTCATATACTTTTAAATGCATTTTCTCTTCAATTTATCTACTGTTGGATTTGCAAAGATAAGTCAGACTCAGATTACTCCTGTGGTTCTTGAGTTGTATTAACTTTCTAGTTTTCTCTATTTCTTACTCTTTCCTGGTTTCACAGTACTATGTTACTATAAAAGGGATTGCTCTTTATTTTCTTTGCTTTTTATGAGATCATAGATTTTTACATTTGAAGGAAGCCTTAGGTTCTATTTAAGGTCTGCTGAGCTGCAGCTGGCCTCTGCTTGCTTCTGGAAAGTAAGCAGCATTGGTTCCGTGGGGCAGCTGTAATTACAGAGAATCAAAAACGCTCTTCAAACTCATTTATTTCACCATCTTCAGTTTTTCTTGCCCAGACTTAGGGAGTAAAGTATTATTTCTCAAAATGCTTTTATAGTAAGATTCTTTTAAATATCTCTTCACTTTTAATCAACACATAGTAATTATATGTATTAACGGAGCACACTAGCATTTTAGTACCTGTACACTATGTATATGATCAGACTAGCCTCACTGGCATCAAAATCCTCTCTACTGGCTTTTTTTTTTTTTTTTTTTTTTTTTTGGTTATTTTAGGGAAGTGTCTACAGGGTATTCAGGGTCTCACTACTAGATTGGACTCGTAGTGATCCACCTGTTTACAGCCTCCCAAGAGCTGGGATTACAGGCGTGCACCACCACGCACAGTCTCAATTGCCATCTCAGTGCGCCCTGGGGGCAGGGCTGGCATGGCAGGCCCTGGGATGGAAGCCCTGGCTCCTGTACCTGCTTGCAAGCACTTTAATCCACTGAGCTATTTGGCTGGCCGTCTACTGGCTCTTTTGAAGTAATTCATTTTGCTCAACCAGAGATATTGTAAGTTATAGAAGTTTAGACTTTACTCCTACTGTCCAGCTGCACCTCTATACTGTGACTCATGCCTGCCTCATCCCCCATTGTACACACTCTTCCAGGCTCTGGTGACAACTATTCTACTTAATGTTTTAGCTTTCAAATAAAATAAAACCATGCAGTATTTCTCTTTTTATGCTTGACATAATTTCACTTAACATAACTTTTAGTTCTATTCATATTGATAAAAATTTCAAAACTTCATTCTGTTTACATTTCTGAACAATATCTCATTGTGTATCTATAGGTATATATACATACATCTATATCTATATAAATATATACATGTATCTGTATATATAGCATATTTTCTTAATCCCTTAACCTGTCAGTAGACACCTAAGTGAATTTCATGACTTGGTGATTGTGAATTATGCTTACATAAACACATGAGTGCTGGTATTTTTTCAGCAAAAAGCTTTCATTTCTTTTGGGTATATACCCAGTACTAGAGTTAATGGATTGGTAGTCCTGTTTCTGGTGTTTGAGGAACCTCTAGATTCTCATAATGGCTGTACTGATTTGTAGTCCTTCCAACAGTGAATGAGAATTCTGCTCTCTGTGTACTTTCTAATATCTTATTTGTTGGCTTTTTGATAATAATCTGTCTGGGTAGAGATGATACTACGCTGCAGCTTTGATGTCCATTTTTCTGATGAATAGTGATGTTGAAAAGATTTTCTTGGTCCTTTAGACTGTATATCTTCTTTTAAGAAATGTCTAATTCATTTGTAAAGTTTTCTAAGTGGATAATTTGTATTTGCACTTTTAAGTTGCTTGAGTGTTTGTTTTCAGTATGTTTTCCTTGTCAGATGAATACTCTGCACATATTTTCTCTTCTGTAAATTGCCTCTTTGCTCTGTTGTCCTCTGTGCTGTTGTCCTCTATTTAGCTTTGTGGAACCCCATTTGTCAGTTTTTGCGTAATTCCTGTTTTTGAGGGTATATCCAAAAAATATCTGCTTGGACCAATGTCCTAAGGCAACACTTCTGTTTATTTCAAGTGATGCATAGTGTCAGGTCCTAAACATGCATGTTTTAATCCATTTTGATTTGAGTTTTATACATGATAAAAAGTAGGGATCTTATTCATATAAATACCTAGTTTTTCCAGCACCATTTATTAAAGGAGCTATCCTTTCTCCATTGTCTGTTTTGGGCATTTTTGTTGCAAATCAGCTGTAGATATATGAGTTTATTTCTAGGGTTTTTATTCTGTTTCACTTGTCTGTATCTTTTTTTTTTTTTTATTTTTAATATCAGTACCATTCTGTTTTGGTTAGAACTTTGCAATGCATTTCAAAGTCAGATACTATAATTCATCCAACTTTATTATTTTTACCCAGGATTGCTTTGGCTATTCAGAATCTTTTAAAACATTTATTTATTAGTACTTGATTTGTGGCCTAAGATATGATCCATCCTGGAAAATAGTCTGTGTATCAATAAGAAGAAAATCTGCTATTGATTGAAATACTCTATAAAAGACTTAGGTCAGTTTGCTTTGTAGTACGGTTCAACTCAATTGTGTTGTTGATTTTCTGCCTGGATGATCTGTGGTCCTCTGTTGGGTGTGTATATTTTTCAATTGTTATATTTTCTTGCTAAATTGACAACCATTACCTATTTATTTTACAGTTTTTGATTTAAAATCAGCTTCCTCTGATAAGAGTATACTGCTTGTGCTTGTCCTTGGTTTCCATTTGCAGTGAGCACCTTTCACTGACAGGTCACTTTTAATCTGTGTCTTCACCAATGAAATGAATTCCTTATAGACACTGTGTATTTGGCCCTTCAATTTTTTAGTCTACTCAGAAAATGTGCATCTTTTGATTGGTGAACTTAATCTTTACATTCAATATTACTTTTTCAGTATAGATGTCCTCTTGTAATTTTGTTAGTTGTATTCTATTTGTTTTTGTTTTTGTTTTTTTTACTTTCTGTGTCTTTCATCATTTGTTGTTGGGATTTTGTGTTTTCTGTAGTGCTAAAGATTCTTTTCTCATTCACTTGCATGTGTGTATTTTTCTAAAGAATTTTGTATGTGCAAGTGTTTTCACGGTGGTATCATCTTTTATGTTTCCAACCTAGGACTTCCTCTATCTATCTGTCTGTCTGTCTGTCTGTCTGTCTGTCTGTCTATATATATATATGGTCTACAGGGTGTTCAGGGTCTCAGTACTAGATCAGACTTGTAGTGATCCACCTGTTTACAGCCTCCCAAGATGTGGGATTACAGGCGCGCACCACCACGCCCAGTTTCAGTGGCTGTCTCAGTGCACCCTGAGGGGGCCGGCATAGCAGGTCCAGGGATCAAACCCCGGCCCCTGCAGGCACTTTAATCTGCTGAGCTATTTGGCCAGCCCTTATTTCTTAAAGTACTGGTCTATTGGTGATGAATTCCCTCAATTTTTGTATGTAACTTGAGACTTTGCTTAATTTTGTGTCATGTTTGATTTTTTGGCATAACATGCTTTGGCGAAAGTCTCTTTTTTAAATCGATCCAGAGTTCTTTGAGCCTCTGAAAATCTGGATAAGAATGTTTTTGAAGATCTGAAAATTTCTTAGCTAATGTTTTCTGAAGATAGATAAACCCTATTCCAACCCTCCTTCTCCAGGCAGTACAGTAATGTGGTGACGGACAGCCCTCCAAACTGGGCTTATGACTTGTCCAACTGCAAATTCTCCAGGTGCCCAAGGTGTAAGCAGGGACTGCGCAGTCTCCTGCCTGGGTAACACTCCCTTCCAGCCAGCTGCCTCTGCCACGTCGTGACAGCAGATGCATGTGTGTGCTTGGTTCCCATCGTGCGGCTGCCAGTGTCTCTGCTATGTGCTCACCTCAGTGGGGCACGCTGCTTCAGTCACACCTCTGAAATTGAAGTTGGTTTGTTTTATTCTTTCATTGTGGAAAGAAACACGCATGGCACCTATAGTGAACTACCTTGCTGATGTCATTCTCATTCTCTAGCAAGATTAACATACCCTTCATCACTCACAAGTTGTCCATTATCTTCCAGAATTCACAAATATTTTATTCTACATATTCTTAGTAATACATTTTACACAGGTTAGATTAATATTAACATTTTAAGTACCCTGTTAATTACATTAGTTATCTTTTAAAAATCCTGTGCCCCGCTGAGGAGAGCACATACTAGAGACTCTGGCAACTGTACGATGGGCTTCTGCACAAGAGAACCACACACATGCATCTGCTGTCACAGCGCGGCAGAGAGAGATGGCTGGAAGGGAGTGTTACGCAGGCAGGAGACTCCGCATATTTTGTAATAGCCTTCTGTAGCTATTACATCTATTTTTTACATGAGCAAACCTAAACTCAGAAAGATGAAGTATTCTGCTTCATATAACATAACTGAAAGATGGAAGAGCTGGACTTCTCTTTTGCTACATGAAACCAAAGTTAAAAATTATTCTTGCTAGTAACTTTTCCCTCTATCTTTTTTTAAAATAGGGAAATAAATAAGCTTAGTGTTCACTTGTATAGCACTTTTATTCAACAAAAATCAAGCTTCTTCAGTTACTTCTGTCTCCATGCCTTCACATAATCTCTTTTAGAATCACTCCTTAGTCTTTCATGCAGAAATTTCTCCATTTCTAGAGCACAATAACATATCCATATTCCAAATATTCCAAGCAAAGTTACTCTGCAGCAAACCTATATTTTCAGTAAACCAGTTGGGTAGCTTGCCTTTTTTGCTTTAATTCTGTAGGAAGCTTTTTTTTTTTTTTTTAGTAATATTAGCAAAATTATTTTAGTAGCCTTAATTTTCCACTCCTTACAGTATTTGCCTTTTTTTAAAAGGCATGCAAATGTTGATGTTTTCTTTTTCTTTCTTTTTTTTTTTTTTTTTACACTTTGTAAAATTGACTGTAGGAGAACTTGTATCTGCCACCCATTACCATCCACGGTTCCCAGATTCACGGTAAATCAGAATCTATGCTTTTTAAAGTGATGCTGCTCTTTCCTAATTCTCCAGGTTCTTGTAAAACAGCATTTAGTGTTCTCTTGTAACAGTCAGTATTGTCTAATCTTCTTATGATACTATCATGAGGTGCATACTATTTTTGTCAGGACAGTGCACATCCCTCTGATATTAAGCCTACTTTATTTATAAACCTCTGGGTATTTTAGGTATTTTTTGTTTTGCTTTTTTCTTTTTGATCCTTATCAAATTTACAAAATTTATTGAATCAATGTATTGATACAATGTGTATTTATATAAATGTGCATAATTTTTTTTTTTTGGCAGAACCAGGTATTGAACTCAGACCCTTGCGCTTGCTAGGCAAGTACTTATTCTACTGAGCCCTCTCTGCAGCCCCTTGTATAAATATTTACTTTATATTCCCCCCCCCCCCCCATGAGGGATTGAACTCAGGACCTCATGCTTGCCAGGCAGGTGCTTAAGCCACTGAGCTATCTTCCCAACCCCCTTACATAAATATTTAACAGCATTCTTACTAATATTTTTTTTTTTCCTTTGGAGTGATGTACACATAGTCTGTGGTTGTATTCAGTGTTTAGTATCATTCTGCTGTCATAGTCCTGAGTTCCTTCTCTACCATCTGGCCAAAAGATGAAAAGAAAATGAACCTAGGATGTTTATAAACACTGTATTACTTTCAGTTATTCCTCAAAAGATAGTATTCCTTTTAGCATTTTGAAATGAGCCTTTCCAAATTTTCAGAAGGAAAAAACTAGACTCTTCTTCCACTATGTAGGATATTACTCAGCAGGTTAATAAATGTTCATAAAATAGAGTTTCCTTAGCAAGACTGTATTCAGAACCAGTGATTTTCTAGGTTTCCAGCGTGTGTTTGCTTGTGAATTTTCCTTTCCTGAGCTTGATTATGGAGATTTTTGTTCAAATCTTCAAAGGTATTTGTGTGTTGTGTGTTGGGTGGGGAGTGTCCACTTTATTTTCTTTCTTTTAATTATTTTTAAATTTTTTAAAGAAGAAAAATAGTAAAAAAAGAAAAAATAGAAATAATACAGAATCTCACTGAACAAAGTGATAAAAATTCAATAATGGTTGCTATTGCATGTTGTCTTCAATTTAGTTGTTCACATTATCAGATATAAGCATGCAAAATTGGTCAAAAAACACAAAAAATAAAAATAAAAAGAAGAGAGGAAAAAAATTAAGCATTAACTGCTCCTTTGAGTAGACCAGCAGAAATGCAGTACAGTTATCCAAGCTGTCCTGTGTATATACATGTAGGTTTCCTTTTTCCTTCTTTTCTCTTTTCCACATTCCAGAGGTCTCTTCCCTTTGAAGTTTCTTTCCCTTTCTGAGTATCTGTTGTACCTTTCAGATTTGAACTCTTCAGTTGCTAGTCATGACTTTCAAGACTAATAGCCAAATATTGATCAGATGAGTATACACAAATTTACCATATTACAAGGTAGCATTTTGTCTGTTAATTCCTTATAGTCTCATACTGTGGCAAGGTAGGGGCAGGGACAGGCTGAACAGCTTCCTTAGCCTTTTCTCTTGGGATCCAGTGTGATACGTGGCCCTCAATGACTTACTTCTTTTGCTTTATAAACGAGTTTAGAACACTGAACAGATCTCATCCTTTGATGCAGCCTCTTTTTTTGTGAACCTCATTTTGATCTGCTTTTGAAATTAGATAGTGACCATAGGCCCATTTTACTCCATTAGTCAACTGAAAAATAAACTTTAGAAGACAACACTTTGCCAAAAAAAAGTTTGTTTTGTGTTTACTTCTCTGATAGCTTTCTTCTTCCATGTGACATAATTGTGCTTGTCTTGAGTCCTGTGGTATGTTCTACAAAATTATTAAAACTTTCGGGTAGAAATAGAAGTGAAACCTCCTAGTTTTCCATGGGAGTTATAGTAGGGCTTAGTAAAGTAATTTCGTACAGGGCCATTTTATTTCTGATTTAGTGAGACTCGCAGTCTCTGTTTTAGCAGTAGCAGCCATAGAAAAATTGTAAATAGCTAGGCATGGCCGGATTTGTTGCATAGGCTGTATTCAGCTCTTGACTGGACATGACAAGCAGTGCAGTGGACCTGCTGAATTGCATGTGTGTATTTCAATAATTGATTATTCTTGCAAACATTCCCATGTTTTAATGTGATTTTTATGTAGGTGAACAAAGATTTTGGGTCTATTTTTTCTACTCTTTTGCCTGGTGCCAACGCGATGCTTGCACCACCAGAGGGGCAAACTGTTTTGGATGGTCTGGAGTTCAAGGTTGCCTTGGGAAATACGTGGAAAGAAAACCTAACTGAGCTTAGTGGTGGTCAGAGGTAAGTAATCCCTTTGCAAAAGTATTAATCCTCATTCTTGTTATAATTGATTTTATTCCACTTACTTTACTTTTAATTTGGATAGCCGATTTTGTGCATAGCATTTATGCAACATTTGATCAAATTAATAAACAGAAGAGAAGTAAACAATCTTCTATAAAACTAGATGGAATATTTGACACAATATGTGAAAAACAACTTAGTCAACTATGATACCTAAAAAAGAGAAGTGCTGAGCCCTTGTTTACCACAGCTTTTTATCTAGTGGCAGCTTTTGCTCATCAGAAGCAGGAGGAGCAGCCCAAATAGAGCTTGCAATAAAGTGAAGGAGACATCGGTAAGAAATTTGAGAAGCCCTAGAGAAAAACTGTTCCGTAGTGTTAGGTCTATACTGTCTGTGGACTGAAGTCTAGACACATTAGGAGGCTTTGGAGTAATCAGGCTGATCTACATATTATTTATTTGAAGAAGTCCCAGGGTTTTGCTTTTGCAGTATTAAAAGATGAACACAGTGTCTCATACATGCAGAATGCTAGCTTATATTCTACTGAACTGTATTCTTAACCCATTTTAATTTTTATTTTGAGACAAGTCTCCATTAGTTACTCAGGCTGACCTAGAACTTGCAGTCTTCTTTCCTTAGCCTCCTGAGTGGCTGGTATTGCAGGTGTTTGCCCAGATAACCAATGATCTTTATGGGTGGACAACATAATTAAAGACACTGAACTGTGTAATAACCACAATAGCTAATAAAAATTACAAGACAAAAACCAACATGCTAATATACACAGAAATCAAAAGAACTTTTCAAGAGTATACACAAACACAGAATTAGAGAAATAGATGCTATTAAATAGAATCTAGTGTAACTTATAGAAATAAAAAATAGTAGATACTACATAGATGAATAAACTTATGGCAGATTTTATTCAGTCTACATCATGAAACAAAAATTGGGAAAAGATTAAAAACAAAAATGAGTTTCAGTGTCTGGTGGGAGACTACCTGACATGTATCTAATTGGTATTCCAAAAACAGAGGATAAAGGAGGACAAAATACTTTAAGAATTAATGGCCCCAACATGTCCAGATATGATGACTTCTGTAAAGCTGTAGACTTGAGTTCTGTGAACACCAGTCAGGATAAACATACACCCAGTAATACAACAAGTCATATGTAAAATAGCCAAAAGCCAGTTATTCAAAGAAAAAATTTCAAAGCAGCCAACAGGAAGGAAATATGTGCCAAAGAACAAAGATCTAAAACTGTGTAACCCAGAAATTTGAAGCAATGTGTTAAAAGAAAAATATGCACACTAAAAATTCTGTATCCAGGGGTAGGGAGATGGCTCAGTAGAATAAGCGCTTCCCTGGCAAGCGAAGGGCCTGAGTTCAATCCCCGGTTCCACAAAAATAAACGAATGAATAAATAAATAAATTTCTGTATCCTACAGGAACATTCATTTTGAGGCAGTAGACTTTTTCAGACAAAGGTGAAAGAGCCATTCACAGTAGCAAAAACGTCAGGTGCTTGCGAGGCTGAGACAGGAACATTTTCAAGTTCAAGGATACACTAGGCCGCTTAGAACTTGTTTCAAAATAAAAGGGGCTGATGTACTAAACTAAAGTCAAAATGGATTAAAGATCTAAACATTAAAGCAGAGACACTAAATCTCCTGGAAGAGAAAGTGGGTGGAACTCTTGAGGACATAGGGGTAGGCAAAGAGTTCATGGACAGAAATCAAATCACACGGGTCACAGTTGAAAGACTTAACAACTGGGATCTGCTCTTACTGAGAAGTTTTTTCACGTCAAAAGAAATTACC
>NW_004524670.1:3614206-3641602 GCF_000260255.1 Octodon degus
TATTATTTGTTGAAACTGTACTTTCGATTTGATTTGAAACTGTCTCATTGCTATATGTTTATCAATAAAACTTTGAAAAGAAAAAAAAATTAAAAAAAGATGACAATAAAAAAAATAAATAAAGGAGAAGCAGCTGAAAAAATAAAAGGGGCTGGATTATAGCTCAGTGGTAGAGGGTCTGGCATGCATGAGGCCTTGGTTTGAACTCCCAGTATGGCCACATACATGTGTGCATTCATAGCTGAAAGAATTTGATCTGACATTTGCTGTTAAAGGACATCTTGGAGAAGAAATGAAAGTGATATCATATTAAATTTTTTATCTGCATAAAGGATGGAAGAATACTGGAAAATGTACAAGTGTGGGTTTGAGGATATTTCTGAGATTCACTCAGTGATTCAGATAGTATCTTTATAGAAGTCAAATAATAAAAGGTGTTTTGGCCTTTTTGTCCGCAAACAGGCAAATAAACTTCTTGAGTAAGGATTGTGACTTCACACAGTTGAAATTAGATATTAGTTTAGTGTTTGTCTTTAATTCTTCAGAATATACATTTCAGTCTGAATTGTTTTTATGTGACCTGCAAAAACACTGTATCTCTTTATGTGTACAGAAAATACTGAGACCTGTCAGTTTTCTTTATGAATTTCTTTGCCATTTATGAGTAATAATAAATTTTAACTAATGTTTTCATGATTAATAAAATTTCTAAGTATTTTGAGACTTCAAAAGATACTAGCTATCTGTTAACCTAATTTTCTGCATACTATAAGTCCCAGTATTTTTAACTATGTTTCTTAGTCTTAGAATATGGTTTTAGGTAAGTTTAAAAATTCAGTATTTGACATGATAAAAATAATACCAGTTTCACTGTACATCAATTTTTATTGTACTATTTCTTAATTTCCTTTTTTTAAGCGCTCTTGACTTTCTTTGTACTTCACATACTCCCTCACTCCCCTGGTTTTTGTTGCTTTTTTATCAATACCTTAATGGAATGCATTCAACATTGGATAGGCCATTCTAGGAAAACGTAACAGGAGCTATTTGAAGCTATAGAGTATGTTACAAATCTCATTTTCTATCCTAATGTTAGGTAATTTAAATATTTTGCACTAAGGTAAAGGCTTTTTATAAAATATTTTGCTGAAGAAAGGATATTAAAGAAGTATTATGAGTCTTTCTACGAGATTAAATAGATTATTCACATCAAATGAATGTTGAATTATGATTTTTCTTGCCAGATTACAAGTATAGATAAAGGAGAAGGTGAACTGGAAGAGAACTAAAAAAATAGAGCTATAGAATTTGAGAATAGGTATAACTACAAATTCTACATAAGGATTATTTAAGTTGCTGATGCTATGAAGT
Source organism: Octodon degus (assembly GCF_000260255.1). Taxonomy (NCBI): domain Eukaryota; kingdom Metazoa; phylum Chordata; class Mammalia; order Rodentia; family Octodontidae; genus Octodon; species Octodon degus. Next base: position 3,615,578 of record NW_004524670.1, read on the forward strand.
CCTTAGAATAATGGGCTACAGTCTATAAAAATTACTTAACAACTGAAACCAGAGTAAGAGTCTGTAGTGTTAGTCTGTTTATGAATGAATTTGCACTATATATTAAACAAACTAGATTGGAGATTAGTTTCAATATTTTGGTTAAAAATGATACAATGTTTATAGTTTCTCTTCTGCCACCCTCTCCTAGGTCCCTAGTGGCTTTATCGTTGATATTGTCCATGCTCCTCTTTAAACCTGCTCCAATCTATATCTTGGATGAAGTAGATGCAGCTTTGGATCTCTCTCATACCCAAAATATTGGACAAATGTTACGAACTCATTTCACACATTCGCAGGTAAGAACTATTTGAAAAAAAAATTCATAGACTTTGCAATAGAGTGTTTTTCTAAGCTATTCTTTATTTTATTTTTATTTTTATTTTATTTTATTATTTTGGTACTGTGAATTGAACTCAGGACTTTGCACTTGCCAGGCAAGTATTGTGCCGCCGCTGAGCTGTGTCTCCGGCCCTCTGAACTATTCTATACCAGGAGTTGGTATTAGTAAGATACATAGATTAGGCTGGAAGGCAGCTAAGTGGAGAAAGGGTAGCCTAAAAAGCCACAAGGTCCTGGGTTCAATCCCCAGGATGACAGGATTGAAGAGTACTGTAGTATTATTTATTTACTTAAGTAAGCTATGATAAGATGGTTATAGAAGGAAAATGGGTCTATTTTAATTAAAATTGTTGGCTGTCATGTAAGGGAGAATCCAATTTAGAATTGATTTAGTATAATTGTTGTTTTCTGGCTGGTGGCCATAGGGCTACACAATCAAAGCAATTTTTTTAGTGAAATATTTTCAATAATATCAAAAAGTCATGTGTAGCTAAGTGTTGCATTTCTACTGGCTGAAAGGTAGAAAAAGCCTCTTGAAGCTAAGAACAGTTGGTTTTAGTGTACTGTTACTGTTGAGCCATTTCCTGTCAAATGTGCTTACATGAAGTTTGTGTTGTACAGTTCTAAATCTGCAGTCATTATAGTTGGCATACAATACATTCTCACATTTCAGGTCTGTGGCAGATGACATTAAAGTGGTATCTTAATTAAATAAAGGCTTCTCGTAGGCTAGGGGTAGTGGTTGGCAATCTCATTTGGTATTATTAACATAAATTACTTTACTAAGGAAATTAAGAGTTAGTAGCAAAATTGTGAATGCCAGCTATACAGGATAGCAGTAAGCCTTCAACCACTAATGGTGAACTTGGGTGATAAAACACACTGCGTAAAATTAGGAGACTTTAAAGCAAATATGGAAAGCTAGCATCCATTTTGGTGTCTAATACTGTAACTGCTAACTGCTTGCTGTTCACATTTGCGTATGTGCATTTTCTTGGAGTTGGCTATTGAAAAAAATAAAAATAACATCTGAACAATTATAGCCACATAAAAAGTAGTGAATACTTCAAAAATGTTACAAAAATAAATTTATGCTTGTTTTCTTTTTCCCTTAAGTTCATTGTGGTATCCTTAAAAGAAGGTATGTTCAACAACGCAAATGTTCTTTTCAAAACCAAGTTTGTGGATGGAGTTTCTACAGTGTCCAGATTTACTCAGAGTCAGAACGGAAGGGTTCCAAAGGAAACAAATTCCAAGGCAAAAGGACCCAAATGAGCACATGCTAGAAGTTTAAAGTTCAAACTTATTCCTAAACGTTGACTTTTTTTTTTTTTAAACATAATCTTTCAAGAACTTGGAATGTTAAGTTTTTATATAATAATAATGTTACTCTGTTACCTAGCTACTTTCTCTGTTTGTATCATCCCTTGTAAATGAACACAGATTGTTCTCTATTAATTGGTGCACCTATGGTCCAGTTACTGTGGTTATAGTTCACTGTACATCATCAAATTGTTTTCCTCTACAAATCTTTTATATTATAGCGCTTAATAGACGTGTTGTACGCACAAGAAAAAATGCAAAGAAACAGATGAAATAGGATTAATAGCTGATAGTCAGCTTTTAATTAATTCCTAAAGCCAGATTAAGTATGTTCTGTTGCTTAAAAAATCACTTAACTAAGAACAAATTATAAAGCAAGTAGAAGGGAACACAGAGCTAATATACATGTATCGAAGTATTGCAAGTTAGTCCCTTGAAGACACAATGCCAGATTCCACTATGGGAGAAGATCTTGAGAAGATTTCAGTGTTTTAATATTGATGAGATATCATGTTTCCCAATGCATAATTGGTCTCTACAACCTTGATTTCTTTTGTCTTTTAAAGATTTGTGACTATTTTATAGCGATCTGGAAGAAGCATGCTTCATGGTGCTCTCTGGATTATTTGGTCTCAGTATTTTTAAAGTTTTTTAGATTATTATTTATAATCTAAATAATAATCTATCACTGATTGAGAATGTAGGGCTCAACAGACTATAAGTTTTTTCTTGAGTCTGGTAAGTGTATAGATTGATCTATTAACAAAATCTTGAAAGCATAATGATTTTAAGTGTACATTCTGTTCTCTCTTTCAGAGGAATGCAGTGTATCAAACACTGTAAGAATTCTGTTTATAGCTTTTGTTTTCTCTAGGTACATCATTAAAATAGTGTGTCTGTAGTCTGAATCCTGAAAGTTATTATATGACCTAATCTGACCTTGGTTGTGTTATTTTGGCCTCATATCCCTTCCTGATACTTGACTCTTAGTTCCTAAATGCATCCTTTGTCTCATACATGTCATACTTCTTGGTTCTGGAATTGACATTTCTTGGAGTTTGCTGCCATACCTATCTGTTATGTAATTCCTGAGTAATTGCTATTATGGGACAGGTTGAAATGGGTTTAATCTAGAATTAGTTCTGTCTACGTGTGAGGGAAAAGAGATACAACAGTAAATGCTGAGCTGCCGGAAGTCCAGTGTTTTTTGCTTCTTTCAGAAGCTAGCAGATTATTCACCAGAATAGTTGTATGTATGCACATAATTGTCAATAAAATATAACATGCAAGTTTGATCACAGACTAGTCAATACTGGCAGTTAATTTCAGTGCTTGTAACAGATGCAGCAGTTACAAAGCAATACTTGCTATTTTAGCCACGTTTTTAAAAATAATTTTGAGTGTGAGTATTTTGCCATATGTACTGATTTCCTTTTCTCTCCTGCAGGTTTTCTGCTTACATTTTTTTCTAACTTTTGTCATATATAATCTTGCTTTTTGATGAAAATTCTGAAACATATTAAATATTGGTGAATCATATTATCCTTGGGGAGGGGGATATGGTAAGGGAAATAGGGCATTTATTTCACATATCAGTAATAATGTGAATTAACTAACCCTGAGTGTTTTGTGGATTTATCAGATGGTGTTTCAATTTGTAAATATTTTCATATTTAATCCTTGTAATAACCCAGTGAGGTAAGTACTGTTATCAGCATTACACAGTTGCTCATTGAATTGAGCAGGGAGGGACCTTGCTCGTAGTGGAGCAGTGAGTGGAAGAGCCAAGACAGAACTCATGGCTGTTGTTCTCCAGAGCCAGTGAAAGTGCAGATTGACTATCCTTTACCCTAGTGCTTTCTGCTAGAGTGTTATAGAATTCAGTTTTTAGATTTGGGCATGTATACATAGATTTTACTAGTTTAGCATCCCTAATCCCCAAACCCAAATACTACTACATATGAAGCTTATGTGCATCCTGACATCCACTCAAAAACTTCAGATTTTGTATTTTCAGACTGAGAGTGTTCAACCTACACCAGCTCGAACATTTATATTTATCGTGCAAGGTAGATTTAATAAATGATTTAATTATATAAGCAATGTGTAAAGTATGTGAATATAGTTTTCATGAGCCTCATGTATTTGAAGAAAAGATTCCTTTTTTGCTGTCATTTGACATTTTAGGTAAAGCTAATAGAAAGTGCAAAGCAAAAACTTGGAATATTGTCTTCTGATTTGGTGGAGTAATAGATATAAGTTACGGATAAAATAATCAGAGATGACTGCGCTCTCTGACTACTGAAGAAAAAAGAAAGATTGTGATCAGGAGATGAAAGTTGGAGAAAAAGACAAACACGAGCTAGGTTTAATGTTTTGCACTATGGTCCTGATTACTAGCTTTAGGGGACCAGGGAGATGGTGCAGTAGAATAAAGTACTTCCCTGACAAGCGCAAGGGCCTGAGTTCAATCCCCGGTTCTGCAAAAAAAAAAAAAAAGTCCTTGTTACACTTGGTGTGGTTGTGCATGCCTGTAATCCTAGTCTTGGGAAGTTCGAGAGGATTGCATGAATTCTAGGCCGGCCTGGGCTGCATAAGTGATTTCAAAGCCATAGTGGGACTGTCTCAAAAAAAAAAAAAAAAAAAAAAAAAAAATTGTCCTTGTTATGTCAAGGAGTAAAATCATTTAATGTATAAGAACAACAAAAGTACAGGATAATTCAAAACTTGTAATTGAAGGAAATTCTTATTGTTTCTTGCTTTTTTTTAGTTATCTTAAATGTCATGACCCTAATTAATCAGAAAAATAAATAATTTTTTTCCATAATTTTATTGACAAACAGCAGTGAGAAAATTTCAAATCAAATTGGTAGGACGGTTTCGGTAATTAACACATTGCATACTGTCTTCCTACTGGTTATTTGCTGTACAAGATGCAGACATGATATCCTATTTACAAACACTGACAAATCCCTCTATTCATTAAGAGAATGTAACTATATTCTGTCATTTGAATATTCTAGGTGTGTTAACTCAGCAAAAATATTCTAAAAGTCCAGTAAGCCATAATAGTATTGGGTCTTCCACTTGACTGGCAGTGTCAGAAATTGTTGACCTAAGTCCCCTACAGCTCAAAATAACAACATGGCTTTACTTCTTATACTTCGTTTTTATACTTTTCTGCTGGATGGTTAAGACCAAGGTAAAGCAAGACCTATGCAACAAGAGTTGTACCTTTTGGATCTCAAGGTCAGTCAAAACCCCTCAGGATTTGTTCTGAGATCCTGTACCTCAGATTATAGATCCTTTGTCAGTGTCAGCCGTGTAGATGAGTCATGGCCATTGCTTGGCCAGTGTGCTTCCTGAGAAAGCCTGAGAAAATGTTTTCTCTGCATGTGACTCTCCTTAGGCACACTCTACATCATCGATCATTTTTCTCTTTGGCTCCATAATCCCCTTGATCAGCAAATTTGGGACACTACTGAGTTACATGACGTTACAGTACAAGTTCTCTTATGTCCTGAGTCTTAATTGACCTTGGAAGGCTACAGGCAAAATGTTGGCTTTCCTTGCAGCCCTCCTTTTTCTGTAATTTTGGTGTGCAAACTTAGGTTGCTAACCCTCCAGAAGAGAAGCTTATTGTTATTACCATACAACCTAGGCTGTTAAGCTTAACCTCACTATCTGTCTGAATATCAAACATCTTAGGCATAACATGGAACAGGTATTTTTCATCAAGTATTGATATGTTGAACTTTAAGTCCCTACAGAATATGATGAAAACATTTTAAAAAATCAAAATATATTTTAAAAATAGGCATAAAGAATTATGTAATTCTTACATTTACACATAAGTCCAGAAATCTAACCATATACAACCTTGTAGCAGGACAGTCCTGCAACATTCCTTTTCCTGTCTCCTGCCTTCATTCACCACCCCCTTCTTTCTGAACAGTCATTTACCCGAGAGACAGCACAGCAACAACTGGCATGTCATGACAAGCAGCCCGTAATCAGAAGACCAGAATGACAGGCACTACAAACATGAACCTACTATTACAAATTGCCATCTTCAGTGCAGTTGCTTAGTTCACATGTATCTGTATATATAGGTGGGGTGAGAATCATTCCAATTAACTGCAAGAGTCAGAAACCTTCTGAAGATTCTCAGGATCATTGCCTTACCCATCTTCTACATATAACAGTATGGCTTACCCCTGTCATGTGTCCTAGCTCTTCACCTTGCTCTCTTTTCATTGTCTAGTCAAGTTCTTGCTTTGCTTTTAGTTGTATTACACCTTTCTATTTGTATTTCTTCGTTTGAGTTCTTATAGTAGAGAAACTATACAATATTTATACATGTGTATCTGGTTTATTTCACTTATATCTTCAAGTGTCATCCACTTCAATATAAAGGCTTCAAGTTTATCATTCTTTATAGCTGAGTAATACTCCATTGTATAAAAATACCACATCTTTTTCATACATTCTTCAGGTGATGGGCATCTTGGTTGTTTCCAAGATTTGGCTATCACAAATTGTGCTGCTATAAACATAGGCACACATATATCACTATGATATGATGTTTTCAGAGCCTCCAGGAAAATTCCCAGTACAGGAATAGCTGGTTAAATGGGATTTCCAGTCTGAGTTTTCTAAAGAGTCTCCACACTGATTTCCATAACGGTTGCACCAGTCTACATTCCCACCGGCAGTGGAGAAGGGTTCCTTTTCCCCCACAGCCTCTCCAACATTTGTTGTTGGGTGATTTCGTTATTATAGAAATCCTTTCTGGGGTGAGATGATATCTCAGTGTTGTTTTAGTTTGCATTTCATGGATGGCTAGTGATGTGGAGCATTTTTTCATGTATTTATTCACTTCTTTAATTTCTTCCTCTGAGAAGTGTGTGTTCATCTCGGATGCCCATTTCTGCATTGGGTCTTTACATTTTGGGGCCCTAGTGTTTTTTAGTTCTTTATAAATTCTAGAGAGCAGACCTTTGAGTACTGATTTGTCATGATTTTTTCCCAATTTGTGGGTTGTCTTTTCACTTTGTTGGTAATTTCTTTTGACATGCAAAAACTTCTCCATAAGAGCAGGTCCCAGTTGTTAATTCTTTCAAGTGTTTCCTGTGCGATTTGATTTTTGTTCATGCAGGTCCTACAGGCGCAGGGTAGCCGCAAGCTAACCTACACACTCACCAGGCCTGGGCTAGGACTGGATCTGGGGGTTCCCAGAACGCAGCAGAAATTCTCACTTGGCAGGCGGTGTGGCAGTGGTACTCTGGAGTCTTGTAGGGGTCCCAAGAGATTGGAAGAGGGTCTCACCCATGCTGTGCCTGGTCTTGGACCGGCAGGTCCCATCGGCGCATTGTAGCAGGAAGCTTTCTCTCACACTCACCAGAGCCTGGGCTAGGACTGAATCTGTGGGTCCCCAGAACAGGGCAGAAATTCTCACTGAGCAGGCGGGGTGGGGTGATGCTGCGGAGTGGTTGGGGGGGTCCCAAGGGAGTGGAAGAGGGTCTTACCCACACTGCATGAATAATATTTTTTATGTGGTTGACGAAAACTCATTTCTAAATTTTTCAAACTTCAATTTGGCATTTGAAATTCTTCTAGTAAAGTTGAAGTAAACCTACTTTACCATTTTCATGCTTAAAACTAAAGTCCTAGGGGAAAAAAAAATACACACTATCAGAACTCTGAGAAATAAATAATAAAAGAACTATTTGAAAGGAAATGACATGAATAATGACCTATATAGCCTTCAAGTTTCCTGATTTTGTTTTATTGATGGTCTTCTGTGTGTAAGATCTTAAAGTATCTCAAATGAAAATAAAGAGGGAAAAAAGTGCCCAGCCTACTCCTCTGCCCACAAGTAGGAAGGAGGCCTGTAGTGGTTGATGCATTGTGTCAACTTGGCTGGATCTGCCTGGTAGAAGTGCACGCCACAGGGTGACTCAGCCCAAAAGGTGTATAAGGGCGATGAAAACAGATTTGGCATTCTACTTCTTCGGAAAAACTTCATTCTCTGCAGTCAGCTTGGACGTCATCTCCTGGCTCCCAGTGCAGACTCTTCAGCCTCCGGCTTAGATTCTTCAGCCTTCCACTACAGACTCTTAAGCCTTCTGTTGAAGACTCATCAACCTTCCATCGCAGAGCCATCGACCCACTAATGACAGACTTACCTAAAACACTGCAGTGAGCTTCAGACCTTTCGACTGAATCTTTCAGTCTCTGGTATGCAGAAACCCTCTGCACACTTCCTTATCCAACTCTGTGGCTGACCATTATTAAGCCCATCTTGTAATGTCATATATTTGTATATATTGTGTTATGTCTGTTCCTTTATCTGTTCCTCTAGTAAAACCCTGACTGATTCAACGACAAAGATTAGTTGGAGAACATAAAAGGTTTTAGAATTCTGTGAGTCCATCCCCTATGCTAGGCCCAATCATGAGGCAGCACTTGCATAAAAATGAAATGAAAGTCGCACAAGTGCCTTGGAGCAGAAAAGGAGTTCCTGTGGTCTAGGAAGTATGGGAGAAATTCCCATTTTTCTTCACCACTGATTCTGATATAGGCCCTGTCAGCCAAAATACAGTGATAACTTTTTGTCAGACTTCATTCCAAATTTGTTTAAATGTGAAAAATTTTGAGAATTGTACTTATTTTTCCCATAAGAAATAATGGAAAACTAAATAGTTGATTCTGAGACCCAAAAGGCACTCTTGTCTGGGCAAGCACTGCGCTTAGATTGGAGCAGCACCCTCTACATCCTCAGCAAGGTGGGATTCATGACTCACTTGGCCCATGCAGGATTTAGAAGACAGATGCCTCGTTCAACTATCAAGCAAAGTTACAAATCCTGGACAGTTTAGTTTTTGTTTTGTTTTGAAGCTTTGCTATGCAAATAATGGAAAAGTCAAATTTGGCGTCATTCAACAACTGAGCTACCACTGTGTAATAGCACAGAGCATCTTGTTACAAGAAAGGATCTCTCAGGGCTGGGGATATAGCTCCACGGCGTAAACACCTGCCTGGTAAGCACAAGGTCCTGAGTTCAATCTCTTGTACCACAAAAAAAAAAGGCTCTCTCAGAAGATACAGTGTGGAGAATATGGAGAGGGAGAAGTCCACAGAAGACAGTTAAAAACTTTTACTTGAATCCAGTATGACCAAGCCTGATTGCTGCTAGGATAGTGTTATTCTCTGAGGAATTAGATAAAAATCTGAATCTCATAAACTTCTAGAAGTTACATGATATACAACAAAGTGTCAACTCAGAGATGTTAGAAAGTTTTCAGATGGTAAGACCTGCCTGCTAGAGTTATGAAACACTTTAAAGCAGGAGCTCTGCCTATGAAGTGAGTAGAAACTATGAAAAGGAAACCAGTGGATATTATAGAAGTGAAAAGTGAATGTTAGACAAGATTGGTAAAATGAGCAAAACCCAAGGGACATTTGAGGATATGTTTTAAATTAATATTTCTGTCAATGGAATCTCCAAGGAAAGATCAGAATATAAAAGTTATTTTAAGAAAGAATCTCTAAGTCTTCTAGTATTTTGGTAAAAGACAATTGAACAAATTAAAAAATGGACATTTTTGAAGAAATCCACTTTCTGATGCAGTTAAACAGGAAAACAGTCAAAATCATCTAGAGGAAAACGGCACATCACTCGCAGTAGGGCACCAATTTGAGTTACCTTGGATTTCTTGGAACTCACAGGTGGCAAGAGAAGGGAACAGAAGGGGGAGCAGGAGAAAGGAAAGAGAAGGACAGACAGATGACAGAAATACCCTACCAGCCCAGAATTCTCTCCAGAAGAAATACATTTCAGACAAAATAAAGTGAATAGAACTTGTCACCAGTGGATATTTCCTGAAAGAAAAATTGTGTAGTCAGAAGGATCATAGGAAAACATGTAACAGGAAAGCGAAGGTTGCAAGATTGTGGAATAATGTTACATAGAGGAACAATATCTAGACTTTTTAAACTTTATTTAGAACCTTTATGTTAAACACTAAAAGGTTGGTTTTTCCTTCTATTAGGAAAACTTGAGGTAGGACTTGTTCATTGTCTTTTTTTTAACCTTAGTCTGTCTTTAGTGTCTTTCTTGTTTATGTAATTTTTTCCTCTTCCACTCTCTTGTTTCATATATATAGCAAAATAAAGATTAAGATAAAGAGATCTATATAGCCATATGGATCCGCATTATACCTGAAAAGGTATTAACTATTAATTTTAATTTGTATAGAGATCACCAAGAAAAACTGAAGTTATAAGTCAAAAAGCTCCAGGCAAATAAGAATATTGAAAGATTCACATAATCAGAATTTGAATGTTTTAGTATTTCCTTTTATTTGCCTGTGGCGTTTTCACTTAAAACTTTAGTTTTTATTAATGCCTACTGTACAGATTAAAATATACATAACTAATTAAAATGATACTTGTACACAATGGATTACTGCTGTACTATAAAGAATGATAAACGAGTCATTTATAAGAAAATGAGTGTATCTTGGGACCATAATGTTAAGAGAAATGAGACACACAACTTAAATATCACATGCTATCTCTTATGTGGAAAATCCAAAATACAAATAGCAACCTGATAGTAGGTAGATAGATCCTTTTCATATGGAAAAGGGACCAAGAGATGGGTAGGATGAAAAATTTAAGATGTGTTATGTCATGTACCGACTCTTCACAAGGCACATAATCTTTATTACAAAGAGGTGCTAATAACAAACCTGAGGAAAAAATATAAAGAACAAAACAAAATGGTAAACCAAAACCGAAACAGTGATGACATAAAACAAAATGGCCTAAATACAGTCAATTAAGAGATTGGGTTAACAGAGTTCTCAACTATGTACTAGGGTAACTGCACTACAGAAAAATACCAAATATACAGAAATATTACACACTAAGTTATGTTGATGCTTGGAAACCAAGATGTTAAAATGGGGGACATGTGGAGGTCAGGCAAGAAATGAAAATTAGTTTACAAGGTGCGTAACCTACATCGTGGTGATTTTCCTAATTCCAAAAGAATAAACATCCTTGGTGATGCTACATCTACTTTGGATCTTTGCCCTGTGGAGTTCAAGCTCATACTGTAAAATTCCCAATGGAGTACTGTCGTATCACAAAGCTCTATTGAAGATATCAAGACAAAAATAATTCCATATCCTGTAGGGTGGGCTAAATTAGTCCCATTCTTGATGTACACAACAGAGATTAAATAGTCCCTGCCATTTTTCAAAAAATAAATCACCATATAGGTCTTGGAAAATGGCACTAGAATACACCTATCTAGGACTAAGTTTCATTGGCAACCACTGTGCCCGATAAAGTATCTTTGAGCACATCAAAAGCGGTCCTTATTGATTTCTCAAGTGTATTCTTTTTCTTCACTTAGAATAAGGGATCAGAAATAGTTGGGGATTTAAAAATGTTTTTTAGTTTTTTGTTGTTTTTTTGAGACTGACCTTGAGCTCACTTTTTAGCCCAGGCTGGACTTGAACTCTCACTGATCCTCCTACCTCTGCCTCTGGAATGCTGGGATTATAATCATGCATCAGCATGCCCAGCTAGTTTTTAAATTCAGAGCAATGTTACATATTTTTACTCTCCAGAATTAGGAAAGTACAGATTTGCAGCTCCAGAAGTAGGCTAATTTTCCCTTCTGAAATAATATGACAAGGTCTGAGCCATGTAAACTGTGTGTGTGTGTGTGTGTGTGTGTGTGTGTGTGTGTGTGTGTGTGTGTGTTCAGTACAGGATCTTACTCCACAGATCAGACTCCTGTTGATCCTCTTGTTTTCAGCCTCCCAAGTGCTGGGATTACAAGGCACTCAGCACCACACCCAGTCTCAGTCGCCATCTCTGCACTCTGTGGACAAGGACAGCATGGCACGCAGGGGATTGAACCCCGGTCCCTGTGTCTACCTAAGCAGGCGCTTTAATCTGCTGAGTTATCTGGCCAGCCCCATGTAAACATTTTGAATACAGTAAAATCCTTTATATCAGTGGAATTGTGCTCATTGTGCTAAGTGAGCAAAAAAATGGCTTGCATATCAATGACTTTAAGACACATGCTCCAAAGGATATGCATATGCCCTATAAATACTCAGGAATATCCTATCTGTACAGTTTCAGTGGTCCAGTGATCACAGGCATTCCAGGACATCCCCCCAAAAGTAAAAGACCAATGATTGTGTCTTGCATTTCCTATCACAAAGAGGGAAATAATGCTCCCTAGGTCTAACTGGGAATAATATGTTAAGCCATTAACCAAAATGATGTAGAAGCCTGAAGTGGAACACAAAACAAAAAGCCCTAACAAGGTGAAGAGGCTTGCTCCTGGGAAGGTGGAACAAGATAGACCTATAGATAGCAATTGTAGAGAGATACCATGTGGCTTTATGTCTAGCCCCACTGGAATGTTCAAAACACAGACCCCAACAGAAGACCATGCTGTCTATGACAGACTTCAGCATCTGCAAAGCAAATGGTCTGCCATCTCATAGGCCTCATACAGATGCAACATCGAAGTGACCATAAAGCTCCAGTTTTGTTTTGTCAGACTCACGAAGCCATAAGGTCAGTTGTGCCCAGCACCAATACATTTTAATGCAAGTGTTAAATCAAGAATCAACCACAAGTCCCCTAACACCTGAGATCAGGACTCCTACGTAATTCATTGCTGGTGCATAATGTCTCTCCCTAATCACATCAGTGATATACAAAGGCAACCTCAGAGGACCAACTGATAGAAGAGGGCAATCATGAGATAGGTGCACACGTGAGCCAGCTCAGTGCTGATGAGTATGAATTTAGTGCAGTCACACTGAGTACCCTTGAAGTAAGGTGGCCAATGAAATGCAACAGGCAATGATAGGAGTGGTGCATCTGGTTGTCTACTTGGTGTGAAAGAGAAGTGGCCTGAGGTTAGAATATATAGACTCATGGTCAGTGGTGAGTGGCTTCACTGGCTACTAAGGGATGTATGAGGCAAAACATTTGAAGACTAAAGATAACATGTAAGAAAAGATAGGTAGATAGAAGCATATACATGGACATGGAAGTGGCACAGAGGATAAAGATGTCAGTAGCATACGAAAATTCCCTCCAGAGTGCATCCACCAGTGAAGAAGCACCAAGTAGCCAATTATCAAAGTGACTTGGGCAGTTAGTGTCAACACAATTCTGTATTCAGCCTGCCTAGCAGGGGCATAATATAATGCAAAGTAGTGTATGCTTTGCTCAGTTGTATGGGTTCTGCTTACTATCACTAAGATGATGGTGTAGCCCAGGGGTGTCTAGGATGGATAAGGTGATCCAGCTGGTGGAGAGAAACAAGGAATTTCAGCTGTGGTTTGGATACCAGCTGCAGGGGCTTCAAGTATGTTACACTACCTGTTCTCCAGAGTGTATTCAACAAAAGAGGTCTAGCACCTTGTAGAACTTGTTCCCAAATTGTTCATAAAGAAAGAGATTGGATTGACCAACGGGTAGTTTTCAGGGCCTTCTTGCCCCAAATGGTGATTATGCTGTTGGTTGAGGGATGTCAAGCTGCAGCTATTCCAAGCTCTGCTTGAACATGAGAAAGTCCCTTTGCTTCTCCTCCTAGAGAAGGCCACTTTCAATGAGTGACGCAATAAATGTTTGTAAGGGCCTGGCCTTCCTGATCCAATTCTGGACAACTCTCAAGGAGTGTTCATGCTCTGGATCAACTTCTGGAGTAGCTGTGGCTGTTACTGGTCCTGCATTGCAGCTTGGCTTTTCCCTGAAGTCAAATTTCCTTTCATTCTCTTTGAAGAAATTATCCCTAAGAATTAAGCATTCAGTAAACTAAATTCATCTTTAGAGCCAGCTCCTAGATGAACCCAACTTATAACAGTATTTTATACTTAATTTAAGACGTTAGTGCGGGGGAGAGAGCTCAGTAGAATAAGCGCTTCCCTGGTGAGTGCAAGGGCCTGAGTTCAATCCCTGGTTCCACCAAAAAAAAAAAAAAGAAAAAAAGAAAGAAAGAAAAAGACATAATTTGTTATTTTCTTTTAAAATTATTAGGGCTGGTGGAACTGGGCATGTAATCCAGTGATAGCATTTTTCCTAGCATGTGGGAATCACTGAGTTCAATCCAGTTAATAAATAAATAAATATTTTCTTAAGGTAATTTCATGTCATTGTTGTCCTATCTGAGGAAAAGAGAAATAATTTGGAAAGAAACATCACAAACTACCTAGTTTTCTTCCAATGCATCTACAGTTTTTCCTTTATAGTGTTCTCCACCTCAGCATGTATTTGAACATTATTTACAATGGCATCTGATTACATAATAAGCAAAACCCTAATGTGCACAATGCCTTTCTTATGATATGATATCTGTCTTGTTTTTCCTATCCAGCTACCCTTGTTTTGTTTATATCCACTTCCACATGACAGTTTCAAATAAATTGACAGCATCCAGCATATACTCTGCCTAATTTTCATGAGACTAAATAAATCCAAATCTCTTAACCATTCCTCCTAGGTTTCACAATCCTTCACCAGCATGGTTCCACCTTCCCTATAAATTACTCATTCTTTTTTATTTTTTAATGTGTTTAGTACAGGGTCTACAGGGTCTCACTACATAGATTAGACTTGTAGTGTGTCTCCTGTTTTCAGCCTCCCAAACACTGGGATTACAGGCGCGCCACCATGCTGAGTCTCCATCCCCATCTCAGTGTGTCCCAGGGACAGGGTGAGCACAGTATGCTGGAAATCGAACCCTGGCCCCTGCGCTTTGCCTAAGCAGGTGCTTTAAAATGCTGAGCTAGGGGCTGGTGAGATCGCTCAGTGGTCTAAAGCACCTACTTAGAGCAAGCTTAGCAAATCACAGGGACCGCGGTTCAATCCCCCAGCACCACATGCCAGCCAGCCCCGCCCCCTGGTGGGCTGAGCTGGCCACACACACACACACACACACACACACACACACACACACACACAAAAAAATAAAATTTTAAAAAAAAAAATATTAAAAAAAAAAATGCTGAGCTATCTGGCTAACTCTGAATTATTCATTATTTAACACAGGCACACCTCTTAACTTTTAAACTATTCTGATATCATTTTTACAGAAAACACCTTCTCTGAAGTGTATATCAAAAGTAAAACATAGAGACTGACCAAATAGTCAAAACATCATATTATTTAATCCTATCCAGGTACTAATTAATTTAAAGTATCCAAACCATTTGATTTAACCCTTCTCCACTTCAAATATAATGATTTTCTCATAAATGTTATGATGGTTATTCTGATCCTTTTTAGGGTTAATATGATTTATTACTGGTATCATTGCTTAGTGAAATAATTTGACAAATCAGGGATAATTTGCTTTTTTGTTCTGCTCTTTAAAATTGAGCAATTGATTCTTATTCTGATTGGCACTACTATTTAGAGTATGGGGCTCAGCATTCTGTGCTTGGCCTCAAGGACAGCAAAAGGGTGAATATGTCACCAATTTGACTGACATTTTATGCAAATAACACGAATTGATACATCTCTTATAAATGGCTCATTGAAAATTATAATTGCATATTTAAAAATGTATATGAGTCATATTTTACATTGGCAGGGTGTGTTTTGTGGATCAGGTAACATGACAGAAAACAGACATCCTTACATTGCCAGGGAAATGAGGTTTCTAACTATATTAATACACATGTTTTATAAGGAAAAGTGTCTCCTTCAGTAAGAAATTTTAATTATTAAATTTCTATATTTAACTGAAATTCTAATCCTTTGATTACCTAAATGGTAATTTGTTTTGGAACCTAGAATGATATGAGGCTTATGTTATTAGGAAGAAAAATTTGTTGAATAAATTCCCACTTCCTAATTTACCTTAGGAAATTATTAATATGGAAAGATTATTTGGGAAGGAGGTTGATGACTAGTTTTCTCATGGAACACTGAAGTTGTAAAAAGAAGTCAACTGATTTATCATTTTTATATTGTTTATACAATCTGACATTCAGATAACAGGCATCTAGAACTCCAATAATATCAACCCAATTAAGTTTATACTTAGACATACTAATCAAGATCCCAGAAATTCAGCACAAGAACCACTTACTAAAAGCTACTAAAGAAAAGAAACAGATTACATTTAAAATAAAACCCTTCCGAATAACAGCAGATACCTCAGCACAAACCATCAAGTCATCTTTAAAATGAAAACAGTAGTAATAATCACTACATGAAATCGTAAGTAGTACATGAGATACTATACCCCCCACAAGGTAAATGTTCTCAAAATGGTACCTACTTTCATTATGTTTTGGATGGAATAAGGATTAGGAATTTTGATGTGATTAATATTCTTTAAATACCAGAGGAAATAACTCTAATGCTAATGTTCGTTAATACTTTGAGAACTTCCAAGATAGAAAACATTCAGCTATGCTGAATTCAAGAGTCATTTTTACCCACTTCACAGCACAAAACAATGCAGTAAAATATGTTGTGGAGGGACAAATTTTGAGAATTCATAGAGAGATCAGTGTGTTTTTACTTGGGGCTTCTGAAAAAAACTGAAAGCAGACTATTTCATAAATATTTGATATGAACTTATCTCAAAAGGGTATGAATATTGGCTTCACTAAACTCTGTGATTACCATTCAGAAATCAGAATCACTGTCACCACCACAATTTCCATTATTAATAGCAACAATAGATGCTATTTACTAACACCTATTTTATGTTATGTACTTATTTTACATATGCTGCTCAGTTTAATCCTTATAGTGCCCTTATAAAATACATATTGTTTTGTCTAATCTATTAATGAGGAAATTAAATCCTAGAATGTTGGAGAAACTTGCTCCAAATCGTACTGCTGGTGAATGTTGGCCCTAGAATTGGCGCTCACTTCTGTCCAATACAGACCCTGAAAAAGGAAGGATTATCCTGTTTCAAGTTGTTTTACCTCAGTTTACAACAGGATAAAACACAAACATGTGACTTTCAGAAGAGAATGTAGAGGTCATAAAGAAGGATTGGGTCATCTGCTGCCTGTGTTTCAACAGATATCAGGACCACTTCCATGATTTCAAAGACTTGTTAAATTTTGTTCACTGTCTACTAGACATCACTCACACACCACATTGGTAGTCTGCCTTGGAGTCCTACATTTAATACCCTGGTTGTTACAAACCTTTGATGGCACAGAGTTTGTCCTACTTCATGATACAAGCTCAGCTGCTAGTGGAGAGCCACAAGTCTAGCTGGACACTTTGGAATTCATAAAGAGCTTCACTAGCTAAATGAAGAGATTTGCCTCCAAACAATGGTTGGAAAGAACAAATATGTGTAGCGTAAGTTATACATTTTGGTCTTTTCTGTTGTCTCTTCTTCATAGAAGACTTCTACTGCTGTCTTGAAATTTTTCTTCCAATATACACAGGATGCAAATTGTACTAGTGGTAGGAGCATCAGTTGCTACAAGGCCCACTGCGCTTTTTGGAGATGCTCTTTCTTGAACCCAGATACCCAGTATCCAACTTGTAGGGCTGGGCATGGCTGTGCAAGCCTGTAATCCCAGCACCTTGAAGCCTGAGTTAGGAGGATTATTGGAATTTTGAGGCCAGCCTGGGCTACATGGTGAGTTTAAGGGCATATAGTGAGATCCTCTCTCTCTCAAAAAAAAAAAAAAAATCATTCTCATAACTTAATAGTCTTCACTGCTTAGTCTAATGTGAATTCAACAATTTCTGCAGTGGAAATAAAACATCATATAATGAAAAATAAACAGTCAATTTAAGTGCCAGCTAAGTTTACAAACATCTTCTCCAGAGCAACTTGAACTTCTGGCATGGACTACTGCATTAAGTTTAGAATGTTTTTATTCATGATCAGGAAGAATCAGAGGCAGCAAGAAATACATAGACGTCCACAGGGAAAAATCTGTTTAAAGAACATAATATATTATGGGAATAATATCTTTTTGAGGTATTAAGAAATGACCTGAAGCACTTTAACTGGTATCTTATCTAAGACTCTCACATCTCAATTGTGAAGGATACTTCATTGTGGAGGATAAAAAGAAAACATCTCAGCTCTACTGAGTTCACACGAAAGGTCGCTGACTGAAACAATCAAGGTGAATGATGCTTGTATGATACCCAAAGCCCAGACTGAGGACCAGAGGGATTTGAGGTTTACTGATTTCAAGGCAAACCTAATATCTTAGCCAGTGAGCAGAAAGGTCAGTGGAGACATGTAGTAAATCAGGTGCAATTAGTTCCCACTGCACAATTGTGAAATTGTGGGAAAGAAAGATCTGTTTGTCAATGGCTTCCTGGGAAGCAAATTAAGCTGAAACTTATATGGTTGTATTTGCAGAGATCTCTCTTTGAACCTTTATTACAGTCTCACTGCTGACTTGTGACTGGAATATTTAAAGACTGCAGTAGACTACTTGGAGAAGAGCACTATTCTAGGTTCATGCTGGGCTCACAATGGAACTTCGTATGGAAAAATCCCTGCAAAAGTAAAACCTTGATATTTTATAATTTGAAGGTCCCTGAAATTAAGTAGCCACCCTCTTTCTTTACAGTTACAGTGCTTATAAACCAAGAAGGGGTATTCCATATACTGTTTGGCTTGAAATGTATGTCTTTTCATTTCTATTACAGTATTTTCTCCAGTGCATGACTCTGCCCAGCTAGAGGTATGTCAAAAGAAATCAAAAGAAAGCTATTGTAAAGGAAAAGAAATAAGGATCACTGGACATACTGGGAAGTTTTTCCTGTGGTCAGCCACTGTTCCTGCTAGCGTGTTATTTTAGCAACGATTTATTACTGTTGCTGCCAGTGTGTTTTTATTTAACCCTCAAAATATTCATGTGGGATAGGGATGATTCCACTTTGAATGATGAGCTTTTTGCTAACTTTGCTAAAGAGGACAAGGCAACTACTGAAAGAGATTCCAGCCCCTGTGTCTGTTATCTAAGTGCACTATGCTTCCCTTGAATATTTAAAGATTCTGTTTTGCCAGTGGCTATGACCAGGTCCCAGTTTCTTGGGGAAATTCTAGAGCTGAAATATTGATTTAGAGGTTTATTCTTAACTGAAGTAAAGTTTTAAGGACTTTGTCCTGGTGTTGGCCAACCATTGAGTATCAGCTTTATTCCTAGGGACTTTAACACATAGGAAAAAATATTTTTATATTTGGACTGCTATTGAGACAGTTTTAGTAATTAAAACTAAATGAGGGAGGGGTGGTTTATAACTGTGCAATAATAGAAATATGGATTGCTAAACTCAATAGCTAAATGAAGAATTCAGAAGAAACTGTTTCAGGTTATTCAAATGGGAAGTGATTTTTTTGTGCATATTTCTTCAGTTTAACCCAACAGTACTTGTCGGTGGGACTGAAACTAATCTGAAATAACTTGTGCATTATAGTCCTAACTGAACACCCTACTCATCATAGTATATATTTCTGTTACATAAGGACTAGAGACAAGTTCTGTTGAGAGAAAGTATTCAAAGGGAAGGAGCAACTTGAATGAGAGAAGAGGAAGGAAGAGGGAAGGGAAAATGTTATGTATGTACACAGAATAGCTTGGATAACTGTACTGCTGATTTCTGTTGGCCTATTGAAAGGAGTGAATGCTTAATTTTTGTTCCTCTCTTTTTCAATATTTTATATTTTTGACCAATTTTGCATGATTATATCTGGTAATACAAACAACTAATTTCAAGACAGCAATATGCAATATAACAACCATTGTTGAATTCCTGTCATTTCACTTAGTGAAATTTTGTATCATTTCTAATTTTCTTTTTGCTATCTTTTATTCTCTTTTTAAAATAAAATGTGTGGATGATATATATCTAAGAAACAAACAAAAAAAGAACAGAAAAGCAACTCCAAGAAGAGCTTCTGTATTTTATTTTCACACTGAAAACCAATCAGATTTTCTTCAGCTTCAAAAACAATGCTTGTGTAAAATTAAATGAAAGCTGCCAGCAAGTTGTACTTTTTTCTCTACAGGAAATGTTGAAGTGAATGTTGGCTTGGCAACATCCTTTATCACTGGGGAAGAAATCTGATAGGAAAAGTGAGGCTATTCAGGTTCACCTTGCCTCTCAAGCTGATTTTAAAAATATTTAATTGACAAAATGTATACATTCAAGGTATGTGTCATAATGATTTGGCATAAATATGTTTGATCTACTAATGACTATGGTAACTTAATATATCCATTAATGAATATACCATGACAAAGTAACCATTTGTGTGTTATGAGAAATACTTAAAATATTTTATCAAAGAATAAACAAGCAACACATCATTAAAGTTATCGTGCTACACATTCAATTGCCAGAATTTATTCATTATATAACTGAAAATTTGTGCCCTTTTACCAAATACCCCATTTCTCTAGGCTTTAACTGCCACCATTTTGTCAGTTTTGTTAGATGCATATATGAGACAGAGCATTTAGCAGTATTCATTCTATATTTCGCTTATTTTACTTAGCACCATGTCCTCTAGGGCCATCCATGTAATCACCATGATAATATTGACTTTCTTATGGTGGAATATTTTGAGTGTATATTTATTAAATATATTTCTACATATAGATACATACTTCTTTATTTTTTCTGCCACTGAATACCTAAGTTGTTTTCATATTTTATTTTTTTATAGATTTATTTATTCATTTTGCTGGCTCAGCCTGCCCTCAGGGCATGGCTGGTGGGGTATGTAGTGCCAGGGATTGAACCATAGTCCCCTGCACCTGCCTAAACTTGCCTAAGCAGGTGCTTTAGACCATTGAGCTATCTCATGGGCCCTATATTTTATTCTCATAGTGGATAATGTTGTCATGAACACTGACTGCATTTATCGGCTGGGGAGATAGCTCGACAGTCTAAGCACCTGCCTGGCAAGCAGAAGGACATGGGTTTGATCCCCAGTGTCCCATGCCATGCTGGCTCACCAAGATAGAGTGTAGTGGTGCATGCCTGTAATCCCAGCACTGTGGAGGCTGAGACAATAGAATCATTATGAGTTGAGTCTGAGCTGCATAAGGAGACCCTGTACCAAATAAATGCATAAATAAATAAATAGTAAAAAAAGTGCAGTTATCCCATTTCATTTCCTTAGTGTCTTGTCTTAGTGACTTTTCTTATTGCTAGTATAAAATACCAGAAAGTTAAAGGAGGAAAGGTTTATTTCAGCTCACAGTTTGTAGAGGTTTCAGTGTATAGTTGGCTGGTTCCAAGGCAGGGTGTCATGGAAGAAGGGCTTCATAGAAGAGGAACATGGCAGAGCGGGCAAGGGGCAGCAGCAGCAGCAGGCAGCCAGGAGCAGCAGCCTTCCTTTCCCTTTCCTCCCATCCAGGGAGAAAGTCAATTTGATAGTGCTACCCTCACCCAGAGTGGGTCTTCCTATTAGCCACACCGAGAATTATGCCAATCAGTAGGCTAATCTAGTGCCATATAACTTTAATCTCAGTGTCACATACTCTAGATCTGGTCATCTTCAAAAAGTCCCACCTATAAGCACATGAGCATTTGCTGTGGGGGGGGTGGGGGGGGTCCTAGATACAAGTCAAAGTCGTAACAGGCATATACAAAAAGTGGAATTTCTGGGTTTAAGGTAATGCTATTCTTAGTTATTGAGGAGCCTCTATATCATTTTCCATAATGGCATATTTAGTTTACCTTCCAGATTTAATTTAGATTCTGTTTTCTCCACATCTTTCCCAAAACTTGTTATCTCTTGTTTATTGGGTCTTAGTTATCCTAACAGGTGTGTGTTTATAAATCACTGTGCTTTTGATTTCTATTTCCCTGATGCTTAATATTGAACACCTTTTCATGCATTTGTTGAGTATTTTTATGTGGTCTTTAGACAGTGTCTACATATCAAAATCCCAGTGGTATTTTTATAGAAATAAATAAAGCATTAAAATTCATTTGAAACCACAAGAAACCCTGAAAACCTAAAAGCAATCTTGAGAAAGAAGACCAAAATTATCCTTGTTTGTTTGATTCCCAGTACACATTGTTAAATGTCTTTGCCTTACTAGATCCTTACAGAAAACACTTATCTATGAGAGCTCATTATTCAAATCTTGACTTAATTGTCACCTTATTAAAAAAGGACTTCTGTTAGTCAACCTAAAAGTAGCATCCCAGGGTTCAGCCAAATAGCTCAGCGGATTAAAGAGCCTGCAAGTAGGCACAGGGATCAGGGTTTGATCCCTGGGCCTGCTGTGCCAGTGCTGGCCCTGCCCCCAGGGCACGCTGAGATAGCCATTGAGACTGGGTATGGTGGCGCATGCCTATAATCCCAGCCCTTGGAAGGCTGTAAACAGGTGGAGTACTATGAGTCCGATCGAGTAGTGAGACCCTGCAAACCCTCTAGACCCTTCCCTAAAAAAAAAAAAAAAAAAAAAAAAAAAAAAAAAAAAAAAAAAAAAAAAAAAAAAAAAAAACCCTGGAATTCTACATATGATTATAGAAAATTTTAAATATATAGAAAACCCATCAAGAAGAAAATACAATGCATGACTTGGAATAAAATTTGATAACAGTTTAGAATATAAAGAATTCTATAATAACTTTTTAAAAAAATACTGGGGACTAAGCCCAGGGCCTTTCATATGATAGGCAACACTGTGCTACCACTGAGCTACAGTCCCACCTCATAAACATTCTTTTAAGCAAACATGTACAATAAATTGTTCTTTCGTTAGGATAAATTACTAGAAGCAAAATGTTCCATGTAGAAGTTTAATGCAGAAATTTAATGCTTTGGATATGTACTACAAGCGTTCTCCTCAGAAGACTCTGCCAAATATCACTAGCAGGGCTGTGCATCAAAGCATTGCCATGTAATCATCTGTGTTTCTTCAATAAAAAGCCAAGTTAACACCTTTGTGGCAAAGATGAATTGGCTTCCAGAATGAATGGAAACAAAGAACAAGGACCGTGGGGCCATAGAGTAATTATTTGGGATCAAGTACAATTAGTATTAATAGCATAAGTGGGTCCTGGGGTTGGAGATTTGGGGAGACAAAGGGGGATTGTTTAGTGAGCCAAAGGCTATATTTTAGGGATCATTTCTATAGTTTGTTTAGAGATCCAGTTAGCCCAACCTAGAGGATTGTGTGTAGGGTGAGCAAAATTTTGTATGTGCAAAACATGAAGAGTATATATTTTGTTGGTCATATTAGGGAGATATTCTTTTTTTTTTCAGTTTTCTTTCCTAAGTTTTATATGACACAAACATAGAAATATAGCATAATTCAGCTATTGATTAATTAGATAATGGTATTTTGGACATCAAATTTAAAACCTGGTGTTCTAAATTGTAAATCAGTCTGAGAGGAAAATACCCTCAAGTTGTGTTTTTTTTTTTTTTTTTCAGAACCAGGGATGGAACTCAGTCTCTTGCACTTGCCAAGAGAAGAGCTTATTCCACTGAGCCATCTCCCTGACCCCAACCTCATGTTTTTGAAATGGTAACTAACATGTGTTTTGAATAGGTTGGTAGAATTAGAAGTGTCACTCTGAAAATGAGTTTTATAATTTTAGTAATGGATAACAAGCAAAGAAAGAAAATGAGACAGTTTTATATTGAAGAAAGAGTCAGCAGAACAGACCCAAAGCCACGCTGTTGCACGTCAGCTGAGCCAGGCCTACAGAGCAATAAAGCAGGCCTGGGATTCTTTTTGAGTGTTCCTGTGGAAATGCACAAGTTTGTTTTGTTTGCATGAAGCTATTTGGTTTATTTATTAGGACAATCTGTGCCTTCAAAGGACATTTGCATGATAGCTATAGTAGAAGGGATCATATTATAAGTGCTTGAATTGACATTTTTAAATGCATTTTCTTGATTAAAAGCAAAGCATACAGATGCCAAGAATAATCCATAATCTCATATGCCTTTTTTCACAGTTTATTTTTGCTCATCCATTAGTACATATTTGCTGTTCATAATGACTACTTTCAATAAATTTCATATATGTACCTGAGAGTTCTTTTTTTTTTTTTTTTTTTTTTTTTTTTTTGCTTTTCACAACTTTATTTCCACATAACTATGCTTACAGAAATATACTCATATTGGTTAAAAGAATGCAATTTAACTTATCCTATACAATTTCAACCAAAAAGCTGGTACATGGTTTAAAGATTTTAAAAAGGATTTGCAATCTGGTTTATTTTTATCTGTTATAAATGTATAAAAGATCCTCCATCAAATGCTGCTAAAGAAGGTAGCAAAAACCTTGAGAAATATACCTTTTGTTTGCCTCAGAAAAGTAACAAGTATTGCACTGTAAATTTTATAAAATTGGTGCAACAAAACATTGTTGTAATGTTACAATGCCAGTTCACAAAGTTCAGTAACTACTACTGGATATGGAGGGGGTGGGAGGGAGGAGCCTATGTACACACATGGAACTGTAAAAGCTATGTTTCATTAATATTGCATGTAGATTATAAATCTACACAAACCAAGATTCAGATAATTTCTTAAATCTGAATTAACACTATCAAGCTCACTTCATCTGCTGAGGCCAGTAAGAGATCTACCTGAGAGTTCTTAATTCTTCTTTTTAATGTTCCCTCCTTTTTTAAAAAAATGTATTTAATACAAGGTCTACAGGGTCTCACCAATTAGTGGTTCTCCTGTTTTCAGCCTCCCAATCACTGGGATTACAGGCATATGCCACCATGCCCAGTCTCAATCACAGCCTCAGCGCACCCCAGGGGCGGGGCTGGCATGGCACGTTGGGGATCGAAACCCAGTCCCTGAATCTGCCTAAACAGGTGCTTTAATCTGCTGAGCTATCTGGCCAGCCCTGTTCCCTCCCTTTATCTCCTGGTCCCTTTCCTATCTGCAGTAGATCTGTCACCCTATTTCCTTTTTTCTGTTTTTCACTTACTGTATTTATGTTTTGGATTTCTTTTTTTTATATTTTTGTCTGTGTATTTATTCCTTTAGTCTTTTTGAAACAGAGTCTCACTATACTTTTGAGGTTGGCCTTGAGCTCGTTTTATAACGCAGGCTAGTCTTGAGCTCACAAAGGTCCTCCTACCTCAGCCTCTCAAGGGCTATGACTACAGATGTGCACAGCCACACCCAAACAAGAATAACCATTTGATATTTAAGCTTGACTCTCTGATTTATTTTATTTAACTTCATGTTTTCAGCCTTCCTATGTAGGTGGTTACATAAATATATATTGTAGATACACAAAAACTTTTACCTTCAATCAATATAAAATATGTAGTAAATGAGTTGTAGCTTAGATAATTGCATCCTTCATCAAAAGTCTGGAGAATACAGCTATTAGGTCTGTGTACCCAATGATTCTCACAAAATTACTAATGGTATTATTTCACCTGCCAACTAAAATGCACTAGTGTAAAAGCTGTTGTTGTGGATCTGTTACTATGAAGCTGAGCAGTGCCTAAAATAATGTCTTTAAAAAGAGCTTGTTACAGATACATGTGCAAAGTGAGTGATTTGCCATATCTGTTTTCTTTTGTTTAAGATCAATTGCCACTTGGAATTTCAAGACTTAATACTTCCAGAGATACAAAAATAACTGAGCTATAGTGACACTAGTCCTAATATACTCAAGAAACTTCTATGACCCATTTTAGAAAGACTTCTTGATCTCTCTAGAGCTAGTATTGCTTTTATTTTCCTGAAATATAATGTACACAAAATGATATAAAAGTTTATTCATTTGGTGTGTATTGACCATTTGAGCCATTATTCTGTTAGTTTTCATTTTATGTGGATTTAAAACTGTACAATAGATGATGGTATTTTTTTCTTGACCAAAAGAAAGCTCTGAATCTATTTCATAATTTCAGCATATGAAGGACATTAGGCTTGCACTTCGAATTTAATCTTATCCTATCTTTATTCTCTTATTTTTATTTCCATTTACCTTGTATTTTTGTCTATTTTACTTTTTGTATGTTAGATTAGCAAGAAATTAAAGCAGAAATCCAACTAGTTTAATACAGTAATAGTTTATTTCTTGCTTATGCACATTTTGTGTCAGTGTAGGGCTCTGTTCCGCGTGTCATTCAGCAACATAAGCTAAAGTTTTCTCACTTACATGTGCACTGTCTAGATTGAATGGTCTCTTTGGTTATAGTAGCAAGAGAAGATAACTAGGAAAGATTTCCTTCTATTTATTATTATTTTTTTTTACATTTATTGTGTGTGTGTGTGTGTGTGTGTGTGTGGCCAGCTCAGCCCACCAGGGGGCGCGG
>NW_004524670.1:3641702-3664145 GCF_000260255.1 Octodon degus
GGCCGATGCGCCACGTTATGAGTGCAAAGGGCGTTCAGACGTGGATTGAACCGTGGTCCCTGTGCTTTGCCAAGCTTGTTCCAAGTAGGTGCTTTAGACCACTGAGCCATCTCTCCAGCCCTCCTTCTATTTAAATGCCCACCAAAATCTGGTTGCCAATTTCAAAAAGAGTCATACATGTACATATGTGATGTGTGTATGAATGAATGAATGATACATGTATTAGCAGTACATAATGTTAGCATTTTGTCTCAATTCCTTTTTCCTTGTTGCTGGGACAAAATACCCAGCACCAAAATTAGGAAAGAAACATTTACTTACCTCACAGTTAGTAGAAGTTTCAGTCCATACTCAGCTGGCTTCAAGGCAGAGTGGCACATAATAGAGGGCAGTGACAAATAGCAAAGAGCAGAAAGCCAAAAGGAGGACAGTAGCTGCAGCAGGTAGCAAGGCTCTCTTGCTTCCTTACATTGTATTTAGACTACCCATACCAGGGCAGGTGTAACACTAACATCCATCATCCCAGCACTGGATCATGAATTAATCAGAGACTCTTAGAAACCTGCCCCAATGACTGCATGAGACCTTGTGGGGACACCTGGAAATAAACCATTACACATTTCTTGTGTGGAGTTAGTACATGTACATAACCCATCTCCATTCCTATTTTTACCCTTTTTTATCCCCTTCCTCTCCTTCCATCTCTTGGTCTTCTTCCTGTTTTAAACTAAGGTAGCTATAAAGATACATGACCTGCCATAGTGGAAAAAAAAGTTGTTTAAAACTATACTGAATATGGTGAATGCTATTTTTATGTTTCATCCAGAAAAAGACATACTTCTGTTTAATTTTGTTGTTTCATTGATCAGACTGTCTGCTAGGCACCCCCAACAGCAATGAAGTCAATTGAGTAAGGGTTCAAACAGAGAGCCAATTTTTGTATGAGACAGTACAAATGATATAAGTATAAACATGCTTTTAGGTCAAACATGGTAAAATACCAACACTTTTATGTAGATCAGCCTAATACTACAAAAATGAATAGGTAAGAAGCACTTTGCTGGCTTCACACTGTCCCAGCTCTCCAGAAAGAGACGGCCTGAAGGCAACAGTCACAAGTGCTGTGGCAGAGACAGAGGAAGTGTGATGGCTCCAAAGAAGAAAGTGGGGCTGGCTATGTAAGAGCCTACCAAGGGAGGCACCAGTTGCTCAGTGCTCAGAGTCCTCAGGAAAAGCAACTTCTAGACAAAGGGAGTAATATAAAAAGGTAGAAAAGTGAAGGAAAAGGTTGTCTTTAGAAAATCCCAGAAAACGAGGTATTTTTTTTTTTTAACTGTAGCTTATTATTAAAGAAGAATGGGACTTTGTGTGTCATGTTAAGTAAATGTGACTTTTTTTTTTTTTTTGTATAGCTTCTCCCTATGCAGTTTGGACTCATAGTGATCTTCCTGCCTCAGCAGTCCTAGTGCTGGGATTACAGGTGTGCACCAACACACGCCCAGTTCCGGGGCCAGCAGAGCGTACCTGGGATCTCGGGCCAGCAGAGCATGTGGTACCAGGGATCAGGGATTGAACTCAGGACCTTGCTTGCCAGGAGGGTGCTTATGCCAACAAACTGTCTCCACAACTCATCTATGACTTTTTGATAAAAGTGATTTGAAGTCAATAAAGGTGTGGTGTGATGGAACCTGATGTGTCATTTTTGAGGACCGGGCTGAAGGTGAATGTAAGGGGGAAGAAGGAAGAAAGGAAAAACCCTGTAGGAAGTGCTAAAGAAGAGACTTCGACTACTTGTTTATACTTTTAACAATGGGCAAAGATCCTTTAAACTTCCCACAGTAAAAACTTCCAAACTTGGAGCAATCAAATATAAAACTGTAGGGAAGGAAAGGGATTTATAGCTAAAGTGTAGACCAGGTCTCTGAGTAATACTGAAGGGAGAATAGCTTGAGTGATACAATTTACCACAGTTCAAGGTTGTCACCCCAACTGGGTACACTGACATCTTTTGAGGTTCTTGCCACATTCAAAAAGAAATACTGGTTTTGGACTCTTAAAAGTGAGATGGGACCTTAGAGGTTTCAGAGTCTAGACTTGTTTTCGATGTGAGAATTTTTCTTAACATTTAATAAACTTGGAAGTGGTTATTTGGTCTTGTGCTTGAATAGGCCCTTGAGCATCTAATTTATTCTCAAGACAGATCATTCTATTAAAAAAAGAAAGGAAAGTGTTTTGCTGCTGTTTGCTTGTTTGCCGCTGCAAAGAACAAAATTTGAAAAATGGGCAAGAGAATCTGGTTAGCAACCTCAAATAAAGTTCTTTCCATTTTTAACTAAAGTGTCTATAAAGTTACATGACTCACCATAGTGGAACGAAGTTGCTTAAAACTGTAATGAATAATAATCTCTTCAGCATTCTTATATCTTGATGCATGAGGAGGCAGTGGATATCAGTGTGAAAAATCTTTGTACTGACCTCTTTTATGGAGAAGATTAACAGAAAGAGTGAGAGTGGAGAAATTATATTTCAGTTTTGGGTGCAAAACCATAACACAAAACCTTCAATCCCAGGTTTAAAGAGTGACACTAATTAACCTTTGTGTATGAATTTTCTAGGAATGCAGAACCAGGAAGGAGTGATTGCTCTGCACAACAGAATGAGGGGGATGGTGTGAAGGGGGCACATCTAGGCCCGAGCAGCCTCAATCCTTCAGTACAGGCAGCAACACGTGCAAATGCTTCTGTGACTAATGGTACACATCTTCTCAGTCAAGTTCTGTTAGCCTTGGGAAAGCATGAAAACTCCTCAGAGTAACTGGCAATAGTATGTTTCTTACTCATGATGTAATTTAGATGTCAATTAAGATAACCTAAGATTGGAGATGAAAATGAAAATTTCTAAAAACAAAGTTATGCTACGGGATCCTTAAATGGTATTTTATATCACCTGTGAGAGTCAGAGTGGCATGTGGGAACTGGGGTTCTTTGTGCCAGGAGAGATGTTCAGCTGTAGTCTCCTCTCAACGTGTCCACTGTAACACAAATGGATCCTTCCCTTATAGCACGCATTCTCAGGGTTTGTGTGTTTTATGTATTTTAGTACAGGGTCTCACTACACAGATCAAACTCGTAGAGATCCTCCTGTTTTCAGCCTCCCAAGTGCTGGGATTGCAAGCATGCATCACCATGCCCAGTCTCAGTGCGCCCCCAGGGCAGGGATCCAACCCCGGTCCCTGCATCTGCCTAAGCAGGTGTTTTAGTCCACTGAGCTATCTGGCTGGCCCTACAGCATGCATTCTCAACACAAGTGGTATCAACCCTGAGACCATGAGAATTTGTTCATGCGAGAAAATTCTCCTGTGTGGATAGAAAACACAGAGTTGATATATATAGCAGTACATACAGAGAGGTGGAGTGCACATTAAATTGTTAAAATTTCATGGTAAAACAATAAAGAAAATATAACAAGGCTACTGAATGCTTCCTACGACTTACACTTGCCTAGAGCAGAAATGTATGGCATCTCATGGTGCTATGTAATGTGGTGGTCCTGGGTGAGAGGAGAGATTTATGACTTCCTTAAGTCCTGTGGTGCTCTGAACTTCTGCTTCCCAGGAATTGATGTCACTCATCTCCTTATGCCGTGCACACTGTCCTTGCTTGCTTCGGTGTAACCTAAATGTGGAACACATTCCTCTTTTACTTATCTTTTTAATAGATGATAGGTATATAGATAGGGCTATGTAAAATACTTCATTGTTCTCAGTCTCCTTCTTTGTTCATAAACAAGGGCTATGACTGCCTGAAAATAAAAATATGATATTTTCTTCACGAAGCAATTCACTTTAATCTGAGTTCTCCTATCTCTTTATCTACAAGTGATCATTTGGCACCTCATACTTCTTTAGCCAGTGTGCATCCTTGTTATCATTCTTGCTATGATTTGAACTTTCAGAAGTCAGTATTCATGTATCATTTATTCATCTTTATGGCTTCCACAGTGTCTCCTACTATGGCAACGACCTCCACACAAATCTGCGGGTGGGGTTCAAAAGGTGAGGTGCAGGGAGTAAGAGAAAATTTTGATGTGAATTTTAAGGGTAGTAAAATTTTAGATGGACAATAATCCCTGAAAAGAATTCTATTAGAATAGAGTCATTCTGTTAGGCAATAATAATGTATGTACATTCATTATATAAATGGTGCAAGTCAATTTTAGCTATAAATTATAAAAGAGGCAATGAAACATAAAAGTGAAACAG
Organism: Octodon degus; assembly: GCF_000260255.1. NCBI lineage: Eukaryota > Metazoa > Chordata > Mammalia > Rodentia > Octodontidae > Octodon > Octodon degus. The sequence goes on from NW_004524670.1 coordinate 3,645,964, forward strand.
GTCAGAAAAAACCCATGTGCATAGCTGTTCAAAGAGAAGCAGCTGCACAAGGAGGCTGTGCGTGGCAGGCTGAGCCAGCTCTGTGACACAGAAGAAGCACTTGTATGAGAAGTTTCTATTCTAAATCTTTGTTCTGCTTCTAACACCTATCCTATTTCAATCTGTATTTCTCCCCACTGCACTCCCCTCACAAAAATTTTGCCGTCTTCAAAAAGGAAAAAGCTCCTTGTTTGGGGAAATGGAGGAAACAGGACAGAGCTCATTGCATGGACAAATGCAATGTGACAACTGTAACATCTTTGTATATTTTTTTTGTATTTTAGGGAAGGGCCTACAGGGTGTACAGGGTCTCACTACTAGATTGGACTGGTAGTGATCTGCCTGTTTACAGCCTCCCAAGAGCTGGGATTACAGGTGCGTGCCACGATGCCCAGTCTCAATTGCCATCTCAGCATGCCCCGGGGGCAGGGCCGGCACGGCAGGCCAGGGGATCAAACACCGGCCTTGCGCCTGCTTGTAGGCGCTTTCATCCACAGGTGCTTTAATCTGCTGAGCTATTTGGCTGGCAATGCAACATCTTCTAATGCCAGTTCATTATGTGATAACACAACTGAATAAAATATAAAACTCTCAAGTATATTTAATCTTTAATGAACTAAAAAAATCAATATTTCAGTCCTGCCTGAAAATTCATGAGCAACTAATAACAATACCAAATAACTTATCCTCTTTTTAAAAAGATTTTATTTGCTACAGTGCCTCGCTATGCAGTTCAGAGTTGTAGTGATTCTCCTGTCTCAGCCTCCCCAGTGCTAGGATTACAGGTGTGTGCCCCCACACCCTGTTTCGGGGTGGGCATGGTACACTTCTGGGGCTGGGACAGCATGAGGTACGAGGGATCCAACTGTGTACCTCGTGCTTCCCTGGCAGATTCTTATGCTGCTGAGCCATCTTCCCAGCCCACATCTTATACTCTGGAAGAAGCTAAAATGTGTGATTTTTCCCTCCCTCTTGGTGTTTTCAACATTGAAAAATTATTCTTATTTAACAACTTCAACATAAAGCCTGAAATCGATCTCTGTGTATAACTTTCCTATTTGCATCATATATTGATTTTTGTAAAGTTTTACTCCTATTTAATCACTCAACTTTCTTAATTAATTTGTAAAATAATAAAGACATTGGCCAAAAAATTAAATTTTATATTATGGACAGAAATGGAATAAACTTGTAAAACTCAAAATTCAATCTTAGAGAAGTAAATAAAATAAGAGGCTCAATTCTCCCATCATCCAATTCCTAACTTTTCTGATCATGTTCTCTTGTCTGGTTATAACTATTGTATACATACACATGAATATATTAACTGTGCATGACAATATTTATGTATACATTATTTTATACACATTTTATGAAAATTGAATAAGCCCCCAACTTGAATAGAGCACATTCCAGGAGAACACTGGTAAGTCAGATTGGTTTGTAATCCACCAAGTGAGTCTTAAACACCTTTGACAAAATAGACAGTATATATTGCTTCATGCTTCCTGGAAATCACCTCCGCATCATCACTGCTCTAATAAAGTCTGGATGGGCATCAGTCACCTCGGTGGACGACCAAAACCCTGATCCATCACCTGCCTGAGAAGTTCTTTGTTCTTTCACGCCTGCTCACTGTGTGCCTTGCTTTCCCGTTGGATCAATATTATCTAAGCAGCTGTACATATGACCATATTGGCTGATCACAGCTGAAACCCACACTGTACGCGTGTGCTTGTGCTCTATAGCACTTCCCCTGAGAGTGTTGGTCCTCAGGCCTCCCGCCTTCTGAGGGGCCTCTCCAGTCTCTCTGGTAGGAGCTTTCTGTCCCTCAATAAATATTTTCTATTCTCTTTTTTTTAATACATAGTTCAGACTTGTACTGATCCTCCTGTCTGAAGCTTCTCAGAGCTGGGGTCACAGGTCTGCACCACTACACCTGGTTTTGGGGCCAGCTGGGTGCACCTGGAGTACCAGGGATTGAACCCAGGTCCTTGTGCTTGTCAAGCAGTTGCTTAGACGGCTGAGCTATCTCCCCAACCCAAACACTTCCTACTCTTCACCTCCATTGTTCCCTGAAGTCTTTCTTTGATTTTAGAGAACATGAACTCAGCCTATCAGAAAAGTAACATATTTGAAATTATAATATTTCCCTTATATCATATTTGGAGGTTCTGCTATCATCCCACTATCATTACTATATTCCTGTATAGTTGATGTACTATTATGCAGCCTGACTTTTTTTACTTAATAAGAGTCCCTATCTTTCTTATTCTTCTAGGCAATTTCATGGTGTTTAACAGGAAAACTAGTATTTCATTGGCAGACATTCAAGTAGTACTTATTTTTTTTTGTTTTTATTCATTCAATCATTAAGTTCTGATTTTCTGTTATGTGCCAAATCTCTCTGAAGTGTTCACACTAAGAGTGCAAAATGGTCAATGTATCCCCAGACACCTGGGACTCCAGACTTGTAAGATGCAACTATGGGGAACACAAAGGGAAGTGAGCCCACGACAAAATGACATAATTTCAATTCACTAAATGCCATGAAGTAAACAAACAAATGAAAACAGAGATAGAAGATATTCAAAGTGCCAACATTACATAGGATGCTTGGGAAAGAACTCAGTGAAGAAGTGATACTTGGTTTTGTTTGGGTTTTTTTTTGTTTGTTTCGATTTTCTGTTGTTGTTATTGTTGTTTTGTATTTAGTGCAGGGTCTACAGGGTCTCACTACACAGATTGGACTTTTAGTGATCCTTCCTGTTTTTCAGCCTCCCATGCACTAGGATTACAGATGTGTGCCGCCACACCCAGTCTCAATCTGCCTCTCAGCGCACCCTGGGGATGGGGCCAGCATGCCAGGCCAGGTATTGAACCCAGTCCTGCATCTGCCTCAACAGGTGCTTTAATCTGCTGAGTTATCTGACAGACCCAAGAAGTGATATTTGTGATCCAAAGAACAAAGATGCACTTGTCTGAAGAGTGGACAAAGAGCATTTCGAGCACGGGCCTGGCACATGCAGATCCACGCGGCAGGGGCCTGGAGTGCTAAAAAACAGAAATGAGGCTACTGTCTAAGGTGCTGAGCGAGGCAGCGAGGGCTGCAAGCTGTTGTGAGGGGACCAGACACTAGGGAGCAGGTGGTGGTGCAGCAGCTGTGGTGTCACAGGAAGCTGCTCTGATTTGATCTTAAATAAAAGGGAAAGCTACAGGCAGACACCCGAGACAGTGCAATGTACCATTAAGAGATTAGGGCTGCTCAGCGCAAGAGAATGAACCAGAAGGCCCCCAAACAGGGGAACAGAAAAATAACTATATTTAAATGAGAAATGATAGTAACTAATTGCGGAGATAGAAACAGAAATGGACAAATTTAAGGTGTATTTTATGGTTAAACGTTGTGGTAGAATTGATAAAGCACAGTAGTTGACCTTTCCAACACAGCAAGCTTTTAAATTATGGGATTGTTAGCCTCAGGCAGCAAATATTGCACATGATGTATTTCATGTGCTTTCTGTTTCCAGTTAGAGTTAAGGCCGCTTGGGGTTACTGGAGGGTGTATCATGGCTCAGAGGCTCGTTTGGAGAACAGTGACAAATGAATAATCAAAGTGAAGAATAGACCTCCTAAGTTTCCAAGTTCCTATATAAATATAAAGGTCTTTTAAACTTCTCATATATTTAATTATAATAAGATAAACATAACTTAAACTATTAACATATAGTCAAATATACATGATCTTAACTATTTTTAACTGTATAATTCAGTGACATTCACATTGTCAACATTTATCACCAAGATTCCTTTTCAAAATCTTTTCTTTTTTTAATTTATGTTTTTTGTCTTTTTTGAGACAGGGTCCCGCTATACCGTTCAGGCTGGCCTTGAGCTCACTTTGTAGCCCAGGCTGGTCTCAAATTCACAGCAAGCCTCTTGCCTCAGCCTCCCGAGAGCTGCGGTCACGTGCCACCATGCCCGGCTCAAAATTTTTTATCTTACAAAACTGCAACTTTGTTCCTCGTCCTTCTGCTTCCTCCTGGCAACAAGTATTATAATTTTTTTGTTGATAAGATTTTTGATTACTCTGAATATTTCATATAAAAGTAAACTCATATAGTATTTGTTCAGTCATGATACTTCCTTTCTTTTTAAAGCTGCATTGTTGTCTGTTCTATGTAAACACCATATTTTCTCTTTTTACCCTCTTGAATAAACACTTGGATTGCTTCCACCTTTTGGCTACTTCAAATAATACTGCTCAAATCAGGCAGGGTAGTTCATGCCTGTAATCCCAATTCAGGAGGCTGAGGCAGGAGGATCATCCAGAGTTCAAGGCCAGCTTGAATTGTGCAGCAAGACCTTGTCTCAAATAAACAAAACACAACAAAAGTACTGCTCTATACATGAGCGATTAAGCATCTCTTGCAGATCCTGCCTTCAATTTTTTTGAGTTAAAATCTCTTTGTCTTTTTGGAATTGATACAGTTTTTCTATAATGAGAGTTTTAAATTTTTCTATTGCCTAATGTGTAATATTAAGTTGGGGGCTCTGAAAAGAAGGAGTTGGTAGTAACATGATACAGAAAACTAAAGAGAGTACAAAGGCCATATGCATGCTGTGCACCCTAAGGATCTGCACTTACTTTTCCTTAGCTTTGTCTTTTCTTTCTTTCTTTCTTTCTTTCTTTCTTTCTTTCTTTCTTTCTTTCTTTCTTTCTTTCTTTCTTTCTTTTTTTTGCAGAGATCCATGCCACAGGTTTTTTGTTTTGTTTTGTTGGAACCGGGGATTAAACTCAGGCCCTTGCACTTGCCAGGGAAGCGCGTATTCTACTGCACCATCTCCCCGGCCCCCCAGAGCTTCTTATGGTAGGGCAAGTGCAGCTTCTGAGTCTTAGTTTTCTCATCTACAAAATGGAATGATACTTTCTCATGTCACAAAGCTATGAGGTTAACAAATGGGAAAATATAGCCAAAGCACAGCATGAAATAAGTAACAGGTCAGCAACTCTATTTGAAAGGTCATCAGTGATCATTATTATTATTTCTTTCTGTCCTCTTTTAAACAGATTTATCCAAGCATGACTGACATACACTAAAATACTTTTAGGTGCACAATTTAAGCCACAGCATGCGTGTAATCCGGAGAAACCATCATCATTGCAGTCTAGACGATGTACACTTATCCCTGCCAACCTTTCCTCATCTTTGTCCAGTTGCTCTCTTGCACTCTCCAGCTCACTGCCATCTCGAGGCAGCTGAAGGGCTGCTTTCTGCCTCTGTGTGTTTGTTTGCATTGTATGGAAATATATGTCTGAGTGCAATTATTCAGTTTGGACTCATTTGTCGGAGTGAGTGGAGTTCCAAAGCCTTAGTCCCTTCTTACTTATTGAACAGAGTTTCATGACCCATCCGGTCATGTTGGCTTCCTTACAGGACAAAACAGAGAGGTAAACGAGACCCATACCAACAGAGAGACTAATCACATAAAAGGTTTTTATAGTCACTATCATCTAAATTACAAGGACACTCAATTATATTTTAAGAGAACGCTATATTGATGTTAACAGTAGAAAAGGAGATAAACTGGTAAGAGTTCAGAATGTTGTTTGCAGTGTGAAACAGCAAAAAGAAAAAAACTGGGAAAATTTTAAGTGGTGATTAGTAAATGACTAGATGACAAGCTGCAATCATGGAAAGACACGCTTGTGTACACTGTCATTAACAGACACAACTGGTAATGCCGACTCCAGCCTGGAGGGCTACTTGCCCAAAGGCTACAGAGGCTGCTTTCATATTTGGGTGACAAGGCTGGTGGGGGGGGGGACACTTTTTGTCTTTAGAACTTGGATTTTCTACAAATATTTATGTTTTCCTTGAAAGCAAATATAAACAAAAAGAGGGAGTCTCTGAAAAGCATAAAGTGCTAATTTACCAGTCAGATCTGTTAGGTATCTGATTTAAAGACATAAGCATAGAGAAATATTTGCAAGGGATTATATACAAAAATCTGAAAAACGATTATCTCAGTTTGAGGTGTTGGGCTGCTTTTGCTTTCCCAATTTTTGTACAATCAACAATTTTAAACCCCAATTCTTATATGTGATAATAATAAACAAAACACCTTGGTAAAATAACATGAAAGGCATTTTAATTTGTATCTCAAGTCAATAAGGTAGAAGGACACTCCTGTATCTCAATCGCAATAAAGAAAAAATAATTTAACTACTCCTAGTACAAAAATGGATGTGACTACATCTCAAGCTTTTATTTCTATTGTGTATGAAAACGATTCTCTAATACAATTGTTGCTTTTGTCACAGAAATACCAGCAATTGTCACAGCATGGGAAATCAATACCAGACTCCCTAATTAGTGCACTAAGAAACCCATTCATTGTAATGAATTCTCTAGTGTTATTGACAAGCTAATGAATTTAATAATAGCACCTATTCATAGTCAGATATTGACCCCACATTCCCAAGTCATTTAGGCTAAGAATATAGGGCAAGTGGAGATAACCTGGTAAAGAAGTTACAAGTATGAATAACCATCTTCTATTGCATTTAAACATTCATAATTGATTTTTAAATATATAGAACAAAGGAAGATATTACAAAATAAATGAGAATACTCCAAGGGTAAAGAGTAGGCATAAAACTAAATCAAGCCTTTTTACCTCAATCCTTACTGGATAAAGCATGAGAGAAGTGTACATTTTTTATCATCTTTTGGTAGAGATAAAATTGGACAATGACATTAGGAAGATTTTTAGAAATGAATGATACATTCCTAGGAGTTCAGAGATATCAGTATTTTCTTTCTCTCTTTTTTTTTTTAGTATGTGAAAAGACATTTTATTATTTGACTATTACCATATATAGTATTAGTGTATTTCTTTCAGTGGTAAACTAAGCGCAGGATACCATTTCTCTTCGATTCTCCCATGAATCTCAATATCATCTGTCTTTTGGAGGATTCAGTTTCATACGACGACGTCTGTGATACTGCCCATGAGGATACCAACGATGCTTCGTCCTGAAGAACATTTTGCTAAGTTGTTTTGTCATGGGTCCTTGCTCAAGGAATTCATTTTCATTTTCTTCTAATCTGGTGTTCAGCACTTGATCATGTGTTTCTTCAATATTATGGACAGGATCTGGCTGAGGCACAGGTCTGGTGTGTTCATATGGAATGTCCACAGAACAGTGGTAGCATACTATTGTCCTGCCATCAGATGTCAAAGCAGGCTCTACTTTGCAATTATAGTCATCTGGAAGAGAAGAATACGTAGATTTACAGCAAGCATGAGATAAAGCTCCATTTTGGATTGGAAATAAATGCTTCACGAGAGCTCTCTCTGATATCGCCCATCTTACTGCTGCCGCTGCTGTCATAGTACCTGAAGAAGCTTGGCAGATGATACAAAAAAAGATGTGGAAGAAATTGCCTTTAAAATCTGCTTCTCGGCCCAATTTTCATTCCTGCATTTGCGGCACTCTCTTGTATACCTGATGGGCTCTTCCTTTAAATTTGTTAAGGACGGCCAGGGAGATGGCTCAGCAGAATAAGCACTTCCCACTTGCCCGCATCCGATAGCAGTATTTTCCAGACCAGCAACCATTTCTTAAATGTCATCTTTCACCTGGTGGCAAACTGTTACATTACTGAGTAAATGATTTGTGGACTTAATGACTGAATGTCATTAAGAACTAATCTACTCAACAGGTACTGTCATGGAGTGGTGACAGTGCTAGCATATGAACATTCTCTCTCTCTCTCTCTCTCTCTCTCTCTCTCTCTCTCTCTCTCTCTCTCATCTCTTACTGAGCTCCCATTCTCTCTGACTAAAATTGTTTTTGTTACTGTCACAAATAGTCTGCAGTTTGCTAGATCTGGTGATATTTATTTTATCCTATTGTTGAAGAGTTTTTGGTAACTAGTTACTCTATTTATGATACTTTGTTCCTTTGACCCAGCACTGCTTCTGCCATTCTGATTTTTTTTTTTTTTTCATTTAGTGAAGGGTCTACAGAGTGTCCAGGGGCTCACTACTAGATCAGACTTGTAGTGATCCTCTATTTAAAGCCTCCCAAGAGCTGGGATTATAGGTGCGCACCACCAAGCCCAGTCTTCTCAGCGTGCCCTGGGGCTGAGGCCTGCATGTGAGGCCCAGGGATTGAACCTCTGGCCCCTGAGCCTGCTTGCAGGCGCTTTAATTCACTGAGTTATTTGGCCAGCCCTCTTTTTTCTTTTCTCTCTTGCTCTCTGAATATTTTATTCTCCTTTTCTTGGCATCTCAATGAATCTTTCAGGGTTAGTGGGCTATAGTGACCAAATTTGGCTTGTTCTCCCATTTTCCTCTTGCCATTTTTGTCATTTCACACCGTGATCTCAGTTAAATGCTGATTTCTGTGTATGTACTTACAGCTCTGTTCCCTGCCCGTGTTTAAGGTCAGCTCTCCAACTCTCCACTTGACACCTCCAACTGGACTTCTAGGGAGCATTTCAAACTTAGCATGCCTCAAATAAAAGTCTCATTTTTCCCTCTGACCCTGACCAAACACCCCCTCCCTCCCAGTGAGTGATGCTGTCTTTCACCCCTGTCCTAGCAGCCATTCATAAGTCATTTTTCCCTTCATTATCCCGCAGCCAACTCACCTTCAAGTTATGTGAATATGGGAAATGTGCGCAAGACCCTCTTGCCTCTAGGTTTTAAACCATCACTTTTGCTCAAGCCACCATATTTTTTCTGTGCTAAAACAAAACTCTTCTAGTTGGTATCTGTGATGGTTGATACATTGTGTCAGCTTGAGATGATGGAGACTTGGCTGAATGGGTTGCGGCAGTCCTGGGCTGTTGGGGGCCGTGGGGAGCCGATGGGAGGGCCCTGCCCTAAGATGTGATTGGTTCCGCCCTAGGGCGTGATGGGCCGCCCCAGAGTGGCTCAGCAAAAAATGTGTATATAAAGGAGCTGAGGACCCCCCTCCAACCCACCCCGACCCTCCACCCCCATGCTCCGGAGGACCTCTCATCTTCATAGTGAAGCACGGGTCTTACAGTCAGCGTGGAAGGAAGCGAGAGAAGCTTGCTGGATGTTGCAGCTGTTGCTCCTTCTCTGCTCTTTGTTGTTTCCTACTGCCATGAACTGCTGTCCTTTGCCTTGGAGCCAGCGGGATGTGCCCTGAAATCTCCACAAACTGTGAGCTAAATAAACTTTTCCTTCCTTAATTTTGAAAGAGTGAAAAGTAACTAAGATAGTGTCCTTGTTTCCACTCTGTCGGCCCATCTTCATCCGAATCTATTCTATTCTTAGGAAGAAGCAATCCTATTTAACAAGAGTGAGTTAGACACGATTCCTTTGCTTGAAATTTCTGACGATTTTCTACTTTACTTATAATAAAACAATTATTTTTGCCAAACCTCCCAAGGTCCCCTATGATCTTTGTCCTTGCTGTGTCCCACTCCTTGTCTAGATCATCTCCTCTAGCAGTCTCTGTAGACCCACTACAGATGCCTTTCGCATCAGATCTTCTAAGCCTGTCTTCACCGCTAAAACTTTTTTTTTTTTTTTTCTGGAACCAGGGATTGAACTCAGGCCCTTGTGCTTGCCAGGGAAGCACTTATTCCGCTGAGCCATCTCTCCCGCCCCAAATCTTTGTTTTGACTTTTGTTCCTCACCAGAACATGGTTCCTTCTCCCACTCCCATATTCGAAACAGGCTTCTCTCTTAGAAGTTGCAGAAAAGCTTTCCTCGGTTACACAACCGCAAGTTCCTTGCTTCTGTTTCCAGTTGTTCATTACATTATGTGATTGTTGTTCCTAAGCACTAACCTTTACTTTATATTCATATACTTATTATTGGAGATTATCTCATTTATTTACTTATATAACATTTAGCCCCATGACCAGAAGGAAAGTTCCCCTGGCTTCATAGATATAACAAATTCATTTTCCATTTCCATTAAATTGGTGAAGTTTATTACATTTATTTAAAAGAAAGCTTCATGAAAAGGAAACAAGAAAAAATTCCGATTTTTTTTTTTATACTCAACATTTATTTATTGTGAGTCACTATGCTAGGAAGTGAGTATAAGGTGGTAAATAAAACTGACTTAACTATGGATATATTGATGAGAAGATTAATCTAAATAGGGAAAGCATGAACACAGGCTAAAATGTTTTATTTTTGGTCTGAAAAATAGGACTCAAAGGAATAAGCAAACATATTCATTGGTTTTTCAAATAAGTAATTATTGAGACTTTAGGAAATTTTACCCTTAATTTTTGTGACCTTAGTCCCAAGGTACGTTCATTAAGATTCTCCTGCTAGAATTTGTCAGAGACTATATACAGCATCTTTTGCTATGATAAACATCTCCAACACCATAGAGTCTATCAGACAGCCATCACAGCAGGGCTGCTTAAGCCATAATCTCACCTGATTTCAGAGACTTTCCTATCTGAGTCCCATTCAAAGATGATGGTTATTATTTCTGTTTACAGTATTTGAATCTGAGTAGTATTACTAGGTGTAAAATATATTTCTTACATTTCCCATGTAGGCATGTCAGGCTAGTCTTCCTTCTTTGTGGTAGAAGATACTCCTGCCCAGTAACTCATTTTTAGTTTTGGAGAGAATACCCTGCTATACCCCCTGATAATTTGGGCCCCTAAAAACTTTCCAGATATAGGAAGCCATTCAATCTTGGTGGGACTTATCTCCTTTCCTCTGTAGCATTTTAGAGTAAGTAAATTACCAGTATTGAGAAAATGAAATGTAAGAAATTGGAAGCTAGTTTAAATAAATAGTTGCTATGTTAATAGGCATTTAATTATGATAATAGAAAATAATACTCTGATTACAACTCTGAAATTTGATTTATGGGAAGTTATAACAAATGGATTGGAACAAGGTAATTATGGATTTTTCCTCTAAATTTTCTTTTATTTATTTAAAAGCCTGAAATGAATGTCCCTGCATGTCTTTCACAAAAAGTCAGACACAGAACCACATCCACTGAACTAATTACTTTCCTGTTAAACTAATTCATGTTTCTTTCATCTCTTTCTTTACCAATTGAGAATGCTTGTAACTTCTACTTTTCATCTGTGGTATTTTGATTGCATTTTATTTTTCCTATGACTTTGCTAGTTGACAGTTTTGTGAAAATTGTTACATACATTTTTTGGGAATTGGCAGAGGTTTCAGTCCATAGTTGGAAGCCTACAAGGCAAAGCGGCATGGCCAAGGAACATTGCAGAGGAAAAACAGCTCAAGATGTGGCCAGCAGGACGTGGCAAGCCAGAGTGCCCGAAGCTTGCCTGTCTCTGTTATCCCATCCGGGCTACAAGCTTACTGTATGGTGTTGTTTGTAACCAGTGTGGGCCTTCCCATTATCCACACCCAGAACTGTGCCAAACAGGTCAGTGAACTAATTTAGCTATCACACACCCTTGTATTCACACACCCTAAATCCAGACACCTCTGAAGAGCCACATTTGTGTAATAAGACTTCATGTAGACAATTAGATACAAGCCATAATAGGTGTATGGGTTCACCCAGCCCTCTGGAGGCAGGGGAATCTCAAATTCAAGGTCAGCCTGAACTACACAGTGAGATCAAGCCTGCTCTGTCTTACCTAGTGAAATCTTGTCCCAAAACATCAAAAAATAAACCAAAATCATTTCCTGGTTCTGACTTATGATGCAGACTTTGCCTCCATGTTTAGGTTCTCTATTTTAGAGCCCCGGGGGTGCAATTGGTCAACATGTGGTACTTGTATAGAATCTCTTTTTTCAAACAATCAAAACAGCATACTGGGGCTCTAACAGGCTTTTTTCTGATCAATCTTATGAAGGCAAACAATGATGCAGCCTGCTTAGAAGTAATACTGTGTCATCTCAAATTATCCCATATATATGCTTTGCATTTGCCACAAAAATTGTAGAATTTTATTCTTGTCAAAATAGGAACAATAACAATTTCAGGAAAAGGGAGGTAGAATAGACAAAAGCCAATGTGCTGATTAGTAGACAGTCTGTTGATGAGCCAACATTCGAAGCATTTAGAAAAGTGAAGATGTGATGAACCTAAGAAATTTATGGAACATGTCCATGTGACAGTGATTTGTTTATTCACAAAGAAAACACTAACTAGTTTCAGAAATTTAATTGAAGCATTTAGTCCTCTTTGTTATTATTTTGTGAAAACTCAAAAATAATTCATAACACATCTTTCAATTATAAAGGTTAATTAATCTAGGTTAATAACAAAATATTGTCATGATGCTGAGTTGTTTACGGAGAATTATTCATTACATTCTTAGCCTACATAAGCACCAGACACTGCCACACTTTTGCAAAATAATTTGAAGATGGATATAGCAGTACCTTTTTTGGTTTGATTAATTCCTTCAATCATGCATTTACTTAGCAAGTACCTACTGGGGACTTTTGAAGTAAACATTGGATTGTGCTTTTGGACTACACAAGTGAGCACAAGAATCTGGTTTTCATCCCCATGCTCCATGGGCTGAATTAAATGAAACACAGCCCAGAAATCAGTAAAGTAAGTGCTTTGGAGGATGATGGAGAGCTTTGGCAGGATGTGGGAAGGCAGCTCACTCACACTGTGGAGAAGTAAGAAGCAAACTAGGAATTGACTGATAGATGAGCAACAGCCTGACAAAGAAGGAGGTGGTTGTTCTGAAAAGAGGCATTGACTGTGTGAAGGCCAAGGGACATGACAGCTCTCAATGTGCTCAAGAAAGTAAGAGTTAAGCTTGTACATAAAGTCGGAAAGGGCAACGGGGTAGTGAAAGTGTATGGAAAGCCATAACACTGAACATGTCATTGGAAAAAGACTTTACAAGCCTTGTAAAGAAGTTAGTACTAGAGCATAGAGGTGAACTAGACTCTAGAGCCCTACAACTCAGGGTAGACCAGCAGCATCAGTATGCAAGTAAGTTTTGTTTTCAGATCCCATACAAATTAGGATTTTAATAAGATCCTAATATAACTCATGACTGTTTTAGTCAGGCTTTGCAAGGAAATAGATTTAATATAGGACACAATTTATAGGACTCTTTTATAATATTCCCCCAAAAATTCAAACATGGAAAATGCAAGAGATCTATCCACACAATGAAGATCCAAAGAATCCAGCTGTGGGCCTGGATCCCACTGCATTGTCCTGCATCAATCCAAATGGAGATCTAGAACCCACAACAGTATCTTATGGAAGGCTATGTCAAGGATCTGCAGTGGGAAGGCCCAAATGCAAGTGGTAGAAGCTACAAAGTCTGCACCAGTGGGATTGAGGATCTGTGGCAGCAGGCTGAGGGATCTGCACTGGAGCCAGGAAGCATCTTTCCACGTAAGCACAGTTGCTATCCCTAAGAACCACAGTCATGCTCATTGATGACAAGGAGCCCAGCTCCTGCAATATAAGAACAGCTGAGATCATATCAGGAAAATCAGCATAACAAGCCTCTGCAGGAGGACCAACAGTGCACCTTTTCCCTCTCCAGGTCCCTTTTTATCTTGTTGGCAATAGTCCTTAGGTGAGCCTTCCACACCCAGCACCAACCCAGCACAATAACGTTAAACTTTGAGAACTAATCTAGAGCCATTGGACAACTTTAATCAGCACCCAAGGGGAAGGACTTTTAACCCAGCTCTTGGCATAGGTGCCGGTCTGACCAGGAAGGCTGGAACTCAGGTAGGAGGTTCTTGGCTTCCTCTCAGAACCCATCTCTAGTTCTTCTCCCTTCCTCATTCTGTTGTAGCCACAGCTTCTTCCTCCTCAACCATTCCTAAATGCAAGAAATAGCCGGGGAGATGGCTCAGTGGAATAAGCACTTCCCTGGCAAGCGCAAGGGCCTGAGTTCAATCCCCGGTTCTGAAAAAAAAAAAAAAAAAAAAAGTAGGAATCCCTAAATGCAAGAAATATGGTTCAGCCCCAGGCATTTCGCCTTTGTTCTAGATTCTGCTTTAGAAGTTCTGCTTCAGATGCCTGTACAACTTGTCTGCTCACTTCATTCTAGTCTGTTCTCAAACGTCACCTCCTCAAAAGTGAGATCTTCTATTCTGAAATATCTATGCTTTTTTTCTACTTTTCTTTGTCTTGGTTAATTTTTATCATATATTTATTACCATAAAACATTTTTCTGTGTTCTTTAAAATAAATTGTTGCTTATTTGTCTATTTTTTTACTTCCCCACTACAATATAAATACTACAAAAGGTAGTGACTTTTCTCTCCTGTCTATTGCCATATGGTCAGCCTCCAGGTACCCAATAAATGTCAAATGAATAAACAATTAAAAGAACAAAGAGAAAAATTAGTAAAAATAGAGTCAAGCATCAAATGCATAAAAGCTTAAAGCTACCTGCTAGTGACCTCACCAAAACAAATATTCATTCTTCATTGCAAATGAACTAAAACCCTTTTAAGTATAATAGCTGAGCAGGACCCTACCCAAGACCAATATAATTTCCTGACAGAGGGAATTTTCTGACATTTATCAAGTATTGTAGAATTATTGGAATGAAGGCAGATTTTCACATTTATTGGCAGATCCAGGGATTTTAGAGTCAAGAATAACTACACATCTCAGAGAATAGCATTAAAAAGTTTTGTGTGAGGCTCATAAGGGCCTTAAGGAATTGCATGAGCTATGAGGAAGCATTTTTATAGTTTAACAAGAGATAGTTTACAGCTTAGCATTTCCCCTCAAATGCCAATAATTCTACCACTCAAGGTATCTGTTGTTTATGTTCCACATGCTTAATATCCCTTGTGGATAGTGGTTACTGTGTTTAGAGGCTCCAAGTTGTAGAATATTTTCAGCCTTGCAGAAATTTCTGTAGGTTAGCACTATTCTCAACTCTTGCACATAGAGTTCTGTAAGTACCTTAAGGTGAGAAGTGTCTAAACAATTTTATGAGATCAACCTGAGTGTCTGTAAAAGTAGAGAATGGACAGCATCACTGTATTCAAGGAAGTTGTGGGAGGGCTCAACTTTGTTTTGAGGTGCTGATCTAAAAATATTTAGCACATTAGTAGTGCTCTGAAGAAAAGAGTAGCAAAGGAACTGATGTATCCAAGAATGGACTGTCCTGTGTGCCTCCAATGCTGGATATTAGAGATGCATTTGATTTGTAGCATTAAAAAGATAACTTTAGTGTCTCTAAATTTACATTTCTAAACCATGAGCTCAGGAGACACCAGTGTGTCAGAGGAGCTCATGATCTTCTGACTGTGGGAGAGAAGGCACAACATGATGTGAGACGACAACAGCACTGGATGTTGGGTTGAAAGGGTAAGTGATCAGACTCTGACCTGGTCTTCATTGGTGTGTGCTTGTGCTTCGTTTTTAACCTAAGATGATTTAAAAAGATTACACATGAAGTTATTTCCTGACATAATATTCAGACAGTGATGCTTCTGCAAGAGCTACCCTGCCTGCTACTCTCAGGTGTTTTTTTCATTTCCCATTTCAGAGAAACATAAACTAGATGCAGTGACTATATTTGGAGAACCTTATACTATATATTTAAGTTAATACCTTCAAAAATTAGTTCAATCCCTGGTATGGCTAAAAAACAAAACAAAACAAAACAAAGCAAAGCAAAGCAAAGCAAAGCAAAGCAAAACTTAACTTCCAAAAAGTTAGAAGTGTTGGACACATGAAACTAGAGAAACATTTTAATTTTATTTTGATGGTTTCACATATGAGGGACTTGAAAAATTTTATTTCATTCTAGCAACAAAACAAAAAGTTAAATGACTGAAAAAAAGTCAATAATTCTTTTTGGACCCATACAAGAAGCAAACATGGAGGGTGAAACCCTATCCCAAAGGGTGAGGAGACAAATACAGAGCCAGGACTTACTGGAAAGGATTCAGGAGGGAAAACCACTGGGGTCCCAATTCTAGGGAAGGAAAGCCTGCCGTGAAGCTGGCAAAATGCTAGAGACCCATGATGACAAACTCAGAGTTTAAAACTTCAGTGAACCCAGTCCTAGGGGGTCTTCGACACTTTTATGAATTTTACCTCCAGGAATTCAGCCAGGGTTTTGATTAATATCAGGGAATAATCTTCTTGTCCTTCCAACAGGATGAGGGACAAAGTAAGTATCTGCAAATATATGATCACTCTGCTCTCTTCAAAGCATATCTTCAAAAAAAGTTATTCAGAGCCCAACCTATTTGAGAAAGAAAGATACCAAAGTTGACTCTGCCCTCATCATCCTATCCAACCTAAGCAGAAGGAACTGAGAAGCACTTGTGAAGTTCACAGTGCAGTCACTAAAAGACAGAAACCAAATCTTAGGTACTTTAATTTGACATGGAATGTTCACTAAAACCCAAGTGTTAAAGGCTTGGTTCTTAAGGTGTCCCATTGGAAAGTCGTGAAACCTTTAATAGGTGAGCCCAAGCAAGGTGTCTCTAGGTCCCTGAGTACATTGGTTAGCATTCCAAACACTTGAGACATAATACTCACTACCAACAACTTGAAGGAGGAAGACTTCAACTTAGCTTACTGCTTCAGGAGATTCAGTCAGCAGGCTCCAAGGCAGAAGGAACTGGTGGATCCAGCCTGCTTACATCATGGTGGAAAGGAAGCACAGAAAGGGAACAGTGCAGGACAGAAATGGATGAAAGACCATATAAAGTATGTAAAACCATACTTTCGTAGTCCTTTGAGACACACCGGGAGCATGCTTTACAAGTCTTCCAGACATTGCTTAATCAAAGAAGTTGACATATCAGGATTAACAGTTACACTGGGAGTATACCCCTGCAGAGATTTGTGAGATTTCCTTCTTCCTTTGCTACTTGGCCAAGAGGCAAGTGATTTTTTTCTGCTATGTCCTCGCACCAGGGTATGTTGCCTCTGTACAGGTCCAAAGCAATGAAACCAACTGATCATGGAGTATTTTATGGTTCAGGTTTAGGATGTTTTTCTGAAGCTTCATGTGTTCATAGGTGGGGCATTTAGGCAGTGACTGAATCACGGGTTCTTTATATTCTTCAGTAATGTTTTCAGAGCTGTAAGTGCTGCGAGGAGGTGGGGTGTGGTTAAGAGAGGAGTGTCACCAGGGGCATGAGCTGGAAGGGCGTCACTTCTCTCCCTGACTCATCCTTTCTCTCTCTGCTTTCTGACAGCCATGGAATGAGCAGTTTGCCTCCTGCTAGGGTCTTCCACTATGCTGTGACTTGGAAAGGGGGACCATGGCATGAACCCACTGAGGCTGTAGGCCAAAATGAGTCTCTCCTCCTTTAAGCTGTGAATTCGGGGCAGCTTGTCTCAGTGATGAGAAGGGACTAGAACAGCCTAGAATCTCTCAATCTGTGAGTCAGAGTACATATATTCTCTTTCTAAGTTTATTTTCTCAGGTGTCTCATTGTAGTGATGGACACAAACTGACCCAAGGATTTTCAATCGCTCACCCACAACTTCTCATCACCTTTCTAAACACCTGTTTCCATCAGTTCTTTTTGCATCCAGTACGTCATGTCTGGCTATTGTGAAAAAATTAAGGCCTAGTAAAAGGCAGACAACATAATCTGAAAAGACAGAGTAAGCATGAGAACAACATATGGTAAGGAAGTTGGAATTATCAGGCTGGCATTTCAAACAACGATTAGAAAGTAAAATGTTCAGATGAATAAAGTAGACACCATGCAAAAGAATAGGTTCTAAAAGCATGGCAAAAATATTCTAGGAGGAATGTGAGTACAGCTATAAAGGTAGAGTACAGGTGGTAAAAAGAAAAGTAGAAGAAGGAAATGGGGAAATACAACAAAAATGCTGAAAATTTCCCCAAATTAATGCCACCAACAAAATTCAGATACAGGAAACTGATAGAGCACTGAGCAGCATAAATGCCAGAACATGCACCTAGGCATGACATTTTCTTTCTTTTAAAAATTATATCACTTTCAAACTGTATAAAGTTTAAAGAAGAGGGACCAGGGAGAAAGCTCAGTGCCATAAGTGCCTGCCTGGCAAGCACAAAGTCCTGAGTTTGATTCCCAGTACAAAAAGAAAAAGGAGGAGGAGGAGGAAGAAATGAGGAGGAGAAGGAGGAAAAAGAAGAAAAGAGGAAGAGGAAAAGGAAAGAGGAGGA